>NW_025776278.1:0-199154 GCF_021130785.1 Homalodisca vitripennis
ATTTTTTTTGTAAATATGACAGAATTAGCAATACTCGGTTACAACGGTCATATCGATAAAGATTCCAGCTAATAAGTCTTACACAAGTACATATATTTGACACATACAACCATAATCTATATAAGGGGAAACAAATCTTTAGTATAGGGTTTTATATTCAAATTTTTTATACGGTAAGTACTCCATTAGTTAGTTGTATAATCCAATAACATGTTATTTCGGTATAATTTTTGGTAACTTACAAACATGACTAATCAACAAAGCGAATATTTCAAGTAGAGGGTACCTGATTTTCAGATGCATAAATGATTGTACAACCGCCTTGCTACACTATAGGTTTTGGGTACAGAGAGGATGAAATACAAGCACAAAACACAAATTAGCAGGGTTCATATGACAAAACTTACTATTAGAATTCTGCAACTATAATAGAAAACCCAAGAAAATAAAAATCTATATATACATCGTTAAAACAAAATTGCTCTTGTAGTTTGTGGATGTATAAATATCGTCCGTTAAAAACTAAGACCTAAACTGTTTTTGAGGTAACAAGTGATATTGAAATCTGTAAACTGTGATTTTTAAAGTAATGAAATTACCTCATCCATTGCAGTTCCTGGTCCTGTGTCCTTGGTCGTGCTTCTGCGAATCACAATAGTGGTTTCCTGGCTGCCGCAAACTTCCGCTACATAGTTGTGAGTTGGGAACGAAATCATTAAAAAAACGGGTGCCGGACATTTCACTTTAAATTATTAACAAAAACATTAAATTATATACCTACGTTGTTTCCATGGATATTAAATAATATGGCATGCAACCTGCTACGTGGTTTACACCTGCTTTTTTATATTGGTAACGTCCACGACTACTAATAATATTAAACCCATTTCTTGTTACGCCAACATAAACATTCTAAGAAGACAAACGTTTAAATAAAACACTACAGCATAAGTTATAATATAATTTTTCTCTGCCTCCAAATACGTGCTACAATAATATTTATCATTATATTATTAAAGATTTTAGAAATAATAAATTATAAGAACGCAACTTAAAAGCACGCCCGTGCGTGTGTGTACGATTAGACTAACGTGCAATATTGTTTATTTTTATTTATGTTTATTTAATTACTTATCAAAGTAGTTCTTTGCTTCTCCTGAGGAATTATATAGTTGGGGATTAAATGTACTGTAATGTAGTCTAATTGAGTTAGATACATCAAAGCGAAAACTTTTGAACGAATGTACGCAGGTTCTTTTAGTTGCAGATTTACTAATTAGCAATAACAAGTAATATCAATAGTGTCCCTGGATATTGTACCTAAACAATAATAATTTATTATGTCCTTAATTCTGTAAGACAAGTAACAAAACGTGTTTCTCTCTATAGTAGTATAGGGTCAGATAACAATCGGTTTAATGTTAGTGTAGTAATGTACACAAGCAGATGAAGGTGAAAACCAAAATGAAGAGAAACAGGTGAACAAATAGTATATATATATATGAATAGTAGCACATTCACCCGGCAAGTGAGAGATCCGGGTTCGACTACCGGCGGAGCAAGTACTTTTTGCGATTCAATGTTTATTGAAATTAAATAAGGCTATTGCCATTTATACAGTTTAAAGTAAATAAAAGTCGTTTGACAGGTATTTGGTCTTCCGATCATATGTTAGTTTTTGCTTATTTAAAAACGCATATGTGACAGATACGGCCAAATACAAAATAATTGAATCGGAAAAAGTAAGCGCTCTGTGGTGTAATGGTAGCACATTCACCCGGCAAGTGAGAGATCCGGGTTCGACTCCCGGTGGAGCAAGTACTTTTTGCGATTCAATGTTTATTGAAATTAAATAAGGCTATTGCCATTTATACAGTTTAAAGTATATATATATATATATATATATATATATATATATATAATATATATATATATATATAAATCTTCAATAAGAAATCTTCAAATATATTAACAGTTTCTATATTTCGGCTTAAGCCGTCTTCAGGAAATTATAAACATATAAATATGGCTATAAGAACATAATACAAATAAAACATCAACACAGAAAATGAAAATTAAGAATGAATTATGTAGAATGTTAAACATATGATTTAATTTTATAAATTCACTCTGTTGACTAAGTCATCTCAAATTTAATCCACTTGGAAATTTAGATATAGTGACGAGTTGATGGGCTTGTTCCATGGTTCTTAGACTGTTTTTTTATATATATTGAAATATATATATATATATATATATATATATATATATATATATATATAATTTCCATAGAAACAACACGTTACAGGTATTTTAATTTTATCGATAAATTCTAAAGTGTTGTTTACAAAAGTTGTTTTAACTCACATCAAGTTAGTTTGGAGAGGAACAACCAGAAAAAAGTGCGATATCTAAAAGATTGATAACGACCAAGACTCTATTCTTAGTTTAATATAATGTTAAAAGTCGTTCGACACGCAGAGCGTGGAAGTTTACACCAGGAGTACTATGGCGAAGACCAGGATTGAGACGAGGACTTATGGATGAGTTTACTTTTATTATTTACAATTCAAAGTTTTTTTCTCTATTTTTCTTACCAAAAATAGTTTTAAATCCTAAATTTAGGGATGAATAATCACAGATAAAAAAATTGAAACAGTTTCTTTTTACTTATAAACGCGTTTACAATTAACAAGATTTTACAACGAGGAAAATTATTGAGCAACAAATAACTTTCGTATAATTTGTGAGCTAAAAGAAGTAACATGAGTTTTATGGTTTTAAATCCTTACATTAAGTACATAGAAAGAATCAGTTTACTTTCATTTTGCATATATTTTCAAAATGATATTATATCCGCTCATACATATCTGATAAAATGTGTAAAGATTACTTGGAGAATTATTTACTTAATATGTCTTAGCGATATCACTCCAGCATTTTATAGAGGTGCAATATCGAATATAATTTGAAATTAGTGAATGCTAGTTGACTAGGAATAAGTTTATAACTTAATTACATTTAATTATTTACACTGAATAAAATAATACCGAAATTATACATATTTGATCATAAATATGGTCTGTAATTGTAGATTTAAAACCAATTAGTTCATGAAATTATCATCAGAGCTCTGAAGTTAACATTTACAGACATTCCAAATGAAATTAAATTTGGCCCTTTCGTTTATAACGTAGTACAAAAGATTTTATTTCATTATTTTGTGACATATTTTTTAGTTATAAAACATTTTATTTTCGGAAATTAAAGTTATTTAGTTATTGTACAATTATTTACCTTTCAAAAGTTCTTTCTTTAAATAAATATAAAATGGAACTGAGTGTACTTTTGTTCCTATTAGTTTAAAATAAAAGAGATAAAACCAATTTTAATAAATAACTATTAATCGTAACTGTGCCCAAATTTTAGTTGTTAATTTGGTTAATAATCGCGTAATGTTCAGATTACTATGTACAATGCTGCTAAATTACTTAACAAACGGCATGTATTACTAAGTCCTTCGTAGACAGTTTGACGCTTAAACCTCTAGACGAAACGTTAAGAGCCTCTTTGGGTATAAAAAGTTGCAGTTACAAATTGAAATCGCCACTTAAGTCTTCTTGGAAACGTATCAATAATTTAAAGTAAATTGGGTTTTATATTTTAAGTTGAGAAGTTTTAATTAAATATAAAATGCGTGGAAAATTATTTATTATGTTTTAAAATTTAAACCTGTCAAAATCAACAATTAAGTTTCGTAATTTTTTGCTATATATTTCAACATTTACGTAAATAATAAATATTAAATGTGATTATTTTTTGTAAACGTAGTATTCCTGTGCAAAATTTATTTGGGATAGTTTTGTATTCCTGAGGATGTGGAAATTAAAAGGTATTTTATCATTTTAACGTTATTTAGACTGCTTGAGTTAGATTCAATATCTCAACCCCGGTTTGTGTATATTTATTGTATAGTAATTCAATTCACCCCAGGCCTCATAGTTGCTCGTTTTCCAAATTTTGGCGATTTAAGTGATTTAGTAATTGGTTAAATTTGGGAATAAGGTTTCCAAATTTCACGTTTATAGTTGTATCTCCAGAATCTTCTGCCAGAGTCAACCGCGACGGAGAGTTTTGTTTCCGGCAGGCCCCCCGTCTTCTGGCAGAGTCAACCGCGACGGAGAGTTTTGTTCCGGCAGGCCCCCCGTCTTCTGCCAGAGTCCAACCGCGACGGAGAGTTTTGTTCCGGCAGCGGCCCCCCCCGTCTTCTGCTAGAGTCAACCACAGCGGGGTGTTTTGTTTCTGGTAGGCCCCCTAGCCTAGTGCCAGTGTAACTTGGTTTTACTAAAGAAGTTGGCCGTATACGATGTACCTCGCGTAGACGACTTCAACGGATACCCTATAAGGATGGATAAAGGACCACGATGTCTTCTGGGTGTCGAACTCTACTGAGCAGGACGTACAACTGGCCGTTGGTAAAACAGTCAGTGCGAAGGTCGACTCCGACAAGATCGATTGTCTGACCTTGACTCTTGTAGCCGGTCATCATACTAATGGCTGACGTAGACTGAAGAGTGACGACGAAATTTACTGGAGAATACTCCAATATTTTGATCCGTTTTAGATTTAACTTTAAAGACAATGCACTTAAGTCGGAGAGTTAAAATACATTCCCATTGCCATAAAACTTGAAATTACTGTCGGCTATGGTTGTATTATTATTGTAATAGTTTTTTTAAAAACATGTTAAAAATTTACTAATTTATGCTTTTTTGTATGATATTCAAGACACGATATATAATAATATTCTAATTTGATATTAATTAAGCTTGAAATGATTCATACGATTCTTAAATACATCAAAAGTTGCAGATTTTTAAAAATGCAGTAGGCTGTAGACCATAAAAGAAACTATTACCAATAAAATAGCTTAGAAACGTTTTATATGCTGTTTAAATAAGAAATTGGAAAGAACATATTAGTTTTTTACATACTCATGCCTTAATATGTAGGTTGAGAAATTTTATTATATCAGTCCCTCAGGATGACATTTACTAACTGGTTAGTTCCAATATTGAGTTGTTCACCGTTTACAGGCAATCCTGAAACGATTACGTTATTCCTGCTAGGACATGGTTTAGCAGCTCATGTACTAAAACCTAATCTTTTAAACCCACTTTATTGTATCAATTTATTGTAACAACAACTATGTATTTTAGCAATGTGACTAAAAAAATATTATAATATATTTATACAACTCCATACATTGTTTTGCCTAAGAGTTTGTAATACAATACCACCAGCCATGTGAGTAACAGTCAAAAAATATAATAAATTTTGAATCATATATAACTTGCAAGGAAATGATTCAGTTCCAAATAACTCGTTTTCTCTTATCCATGAAATATATGATTACCTAGATCGCCTGCTATCTTTTTATCAGGCGTCATATGAATCCAGTTAAGTTAATTATTTAATCAAATGGATAACACTAACATTATTATAGTATGAAGAATCATTACACACAACCTTTATATATTTTGAAGATACAGAAACGAATAAATTTCCTAGTAAAACTATGTTTTACAGGTAAGCCCTATAAATGATAGAGCAATCACATATTAATAATAATTCTTTTCCACTTCAAATCGTTACCGTATACTTCACCAGTACCTTACACACCTTAGGACATTTACGGTGTTTAATTAGCCAATGTCTTACAGCAAAAGAGCCAAATAATTAATTGGTGAAATCTTTTTTATCACAATGTTTTTGATATTAAATGGAATGTGATTATTACCCGTGGGTCCAAATATTGAAAAGAATGGCAAAAGATAGACTTATTTATATAGGATAGTCTAAAATTATTTCAATTTACATAGATGTTTTTAATAAAAAACAATCTAAGGATTTTGTACACAAAAAGATGTTGGGTAGGTTTAATATATATATATTTCTTTGTAGAGGGGAAAGAAACTTTCCCTTTTTAAAATTTGTAAGAAAAAACTCAGCTTTTGAGTATTTCCATGATTAGGAAACTCCCAGAATAATAAGCTGCCAACGTATGAGAGGCGTGAACTGGGACAGATTAAGACCTAAGAATATTGTAACCTATCGAAAGTCCTACTCTATAAGAATTCATAAAAGTTTTTATTTAAAATACTATCTATCACCCAATAAAAATTTTCACATTGGGACCCTTAGTAGTTGAAGCTCTCACCTCCATCATCGATCGACTCACAACCTCAGAGATAAGAAAGTTCTCGAAGTTTTTCAAATATGGACCCTGTCTCATCCGATGTTTTAGACATGAAAACCTTTCAAGACATACTTTTTCTAACGGTATTAAACTCCAAATGTAATATAATCTTCAAGGAAATTATAATTTATCCGTCTCAATAAATTTACACCTTTAAGATCTTTTACACATACAGGAAGTTTTATAGAAAAAAACTTGAGTTAATTTAGTCCATTTTCTCTAATACACAATATTATGAAAACTAAAAAACTGTTCAATATTGTGAGTTAAGCATTTACATAATTACATTCGTACATTCGTACTCTCTAAACTGGCTCAGTAATTTTGGATTTAGCTTTGTGACGGGAGATTTTAATATTATTTTTAATTTATGACTCAAGAACTTTGTTCTTACGTACTTTTTAATAATTGTAATTTTTAATTTATTTATTTATGGATAGCTGCCTTTGTCCCCCATACGATATATATATATATATATAAGATACTTAATAGTTTATAATCGTGTAAATAAAGTGACAATTTATCTGTATTATTGATTACTTGAATGATGTCAATACCATATTTGTTGAATATACGGAGGATTTCAAATACAAATAAACAACAGCGTAAACGATATATCGAACACTCTCGTTATATAATTTATACCATACAACATATGTATTACCGTGTTAGGTATCCAGACAAAATATCCTTAAAATTATGTTTTATTCCAAGTTTGTCTGCTCAGTATTTACGTATTTATAATCAGATAATAAGAATTGAACAAAATTTCTGTATATTGAATTTTGATAAAACACGTGATCTAAACATAAGTAGTTTAATACAGCAGTAAAACAAATGAAACAGCTGAAAAATACCAAACAGTAATCTTTTTTAAAATTATAGATTTTCATAGAAACTACAAAGAAAAGTTTCGAGATTTCTTAACAATTTTTTTGGACAGTTCAGTTTCCTCTTTCAAAAGTCGTTTAAATCTCAGTAAGTCGGAGAACCACCATCAGAAACAGGATGCGGTGCCCAGGAGCAGGACTGGGACCTACAAAGATGAGTGACTTACTTTTATTTATTAGAAATCACAATATCTACTATCACTATCTCTTGTTCCCCAAGCAGTTTATATCATATTTTTATTGACCATTAATCACAGCACAAAACACTAGAACAATTCATATTTAGTGATAATGAGAATACAAAGTATGCATATCATAATTTAATATAAACAATTATATATATTTTTATATTTATTTCAGACTCCTTTATTGCTTTTTGGCGCCGTTATATTTATTTACAAACTCCATTTGTTCGTCTTGTGTGGAAGTTTCTAAACTTGTATCCTCTGTTATTTTACTCACTCTGAACTCAAAGCGTACAGCAGGAAACAGTTTATATTTTTTTCCAAGGAACTGAAACCTGTATGCACTCTGGATCTATTAACATATACATCGTAAAGTAAGACATAAATAATATTTAAATAAAATTTTAAGCACATGTTTGCCTCTATAGTATGTATAGACAATCACATAAAAGAAAAATCGGTTTAATTTCCGTACTAGTGATGGCGTAAAGAAGCAATGTTGATAAGAGAAAATTAAGGTAAACATATAAAACGTACGTACAGAAACTGTTTAATATCCCTGGAAACTTCAAGGGATAGGTAATTTATTGTCTGGTTTTTAGATAATTCTACATCTTTGTGTTTAGTATCCATTCAACTCGTAGCGCGTAAGAGAAACATCAGCTAGAATAAGATGCGATGTCCAGTAACCAGGACCAGGTCTTGCAAGGACGAGTTACTTTTATAATTTAGAGATCTAAGTTGTTCTTCATACTATCTCTCGTTACCCAAAGCAAATTATATCCTAGTTCTAGCAAGAATTAATTACAGCACAAAACACAGGAACAGTTCAAATGTAATGATAATTGAAGTAAATTCTATTTTCTTCATTTTGCATATGTTTTAATTTCGTGGTTTTCGCTTTTCTTAGAAATTATTTATTCAATGCAATATTTGGTAATCTTTGTGTAAATACAGAAAGAACCTTGTCTTGGGCTGTCTTTAATTCTGTCTTTACCCAAAGTGTGCAGAAAGAATCAATTCAGAACTTAGCAATAACATGTACCAATCTCACTTACACTTTGTATTCGCTCATATATATCTGCTAAATATTTTAAAACTTATAAGGAGAAATATTTCCTAAATTATTTATAATAGAAATGTTTCTGGCAATTATTCAGTTGGATAAATATTAATCTTGAGTAGAAAACAGTTTATGCTAAGTGTTTATGTATAAAACCACTAACTGAATTAAGTTTATTTATTATATTTAATAATTTATTTTAACAGTAATAATCATTTTTGAGATAAATATGGTCTGTGATGTTTAAGTGATTCAATTAGTTACTGACTTTAACACCAGATGTATTTTTCACACTATAAGAATTAAGATATAGTCAATTAAAGTAATGAACTAATATAAATACCTTATTACATTTCAATGTCACTTCCAAAATTATACTTTCTACAAACTAGAATGAGACGTTGTGATGAACAACGCCTCAGCTAAAAATGAGAGAGCACTCTGCAGAATTAAACCATTACCGAAGTAATTTTAGTCAACATCTTGGTTACAATAAGATTTAAATAACTGTAGTAATTAATCTCCAGATATCGCCAGAGAATAAATATTTATTTTTTTGTAGGTTCACTAAGTCAAAATTTAAAGTCGATAGTTTTTACGCAATTTTAGGTGTACGATTACTTGAATTTAAAATCTTGTACATGCGACGAGTAAAGGTGGTATTTAGATTTGAAAAAATTAAATGAAAATCTTTTTTGCAAATTAAAGGTTATGAACGGTTTCGAGTACTGTATTTTTCTATCTCGGGGATGCGCATCCTTAGGAATACATTAGTTAAAATGTAAATTGCATTGAGCATGTATTTATCGAAAGAGACTGTTCTTATATAACTATTTAAAACAAGAACACTCCTCAGTTTAGATATGCTCAGACACCCTCCAGTCATTAAACCTGTATTATTTACCAAGGACTTTCATTACAAGGAGGTAGGAGTACGCCACAACACCTATTACAAAAGCTTCACTGAAATTGCATTCACAATTTTAAAGTATGCGGCTCATTTTATTATTGAGATGTCTGGAAGACTTTTTTATCCTCCAGCAGACAAAAAAGAAACTTTTTCAGCTACTGAGTAAAAGGAATCGGTAACGCTCAGACGAATTCTCTTGATGGAAATGCACACTATAGAACTCGTTCTTCTCTACGGAAAAACTATTTATAAAAGGTTTTATTCATAATTCTACAGATCATCCTTTTCGAGATACAACCATATACATATAACTGTTCCCATTGAGTTAAGTTTTACAGCTGGGTTTTAATAATAACAGTTACGGTTAGTTAGTAGGGTTATGAGTAACTACTACTTAAAATTGCGCTAAAATATAGTCTTGTCTCATTGTATAAAAAAAACTGTTTCCTATCATTCTCCCATTTTTCTTTATAAATACGCTGCCTGTATTGATATTTCAAATATCAAGATCTTGTATGATTGTATTTAGCAAATTTACTAAATTATTTATTCTACTTCGTTCTCATTACAACTACAGTTCCACATAAGACGAATGTGAAACATTCACAAAAGCTTAGCCATAACCAATGTAGCGACATGAACTATCATCGGTATGTTGCCTATAATAACATTTAGCATATATTCCCTTCAAAATGTTAAGCTAAAAGGTCATAACCTCTGCAAGAAATGATGCGGATGGACTGAGAGATGGACAGAGACAATGGGATAGAAAGATAGACAAATAGAGAGACATTACATTTATCACCATCACGAATGATACGATTCGTTAAGGGGAGGCGGTACCCCTATCTTTGTAATGTTAACATAGGTACCATTATCTCAGAAACTAATGGACCAATCAACCTAAATTTTTTTATACAACATATATAGGTATTTAAGCAACTACTGAGTTTTTTTGGTGCTTGTATCTTAAAAAATAAATTTTTTATGATTTTTTTTTCAAACCCATATTGAAATATCAAACTTGGAATTTAGAATATTTTTTTTAGGTACCTAATTATAATAGGAGGCATCTCAAAAAAACTCAGTAGGTGCCAAAATACCTATATAAATGTGTGTAAAAGTTTCAAGTTGATTGTCCAAGTAGTTTCTGAGAAACGTGTACCTTTGTGTGCAAAAACTGTAAAAAAGTAAATTTGCGGGAAATCGCAAAAAACGAATATAATGACCTATTTAGCTATGTTATATAATATTTTTACCTATATATGATATGTAATTGGTTTTTTATAATATTTAAATGTGATCTTTATATTAATAGAATAGGCTATATATGCTTTTAATATTTAGAATTATCTATATTGGAAAATTTGTATATCAAAAGTAACGCGATGCGGGTTAGGCCTATAGTCATAACGGAGTGAAAGATAATACAAAAAAAATTAATTAGGCTATATTATTTCAAACATTTTTGAGTTTAGAATACATTTATAAGAGAAATAACAGAGAAAATTATGAAATAGAACTTATACCCAGCCACAAATAGAGTAAACAATAACAAAATTATAGAAAAAAACATGCAATTTATTTACCGTAGCATTAGTGCATTCCTGGATCATATGCAGGCTCCTCTTCAAAATCCTCCTCAATCCTTCTTTTTAAATTCCTGGTTTGTCTCCTTGCTTGTCTTTGAAAGTCACTTATCGCACAATTTGCTCGTCGCACTCGCTCGTAGTCAAAACTTTTTCATTGCGTCAATTGTCCTCTTGCAAGGTTCAATGCCTACTGCTCTAAGCATTTTGCATTTTGCTATGTTGCCATCATTAAAAGTAGAAATAGCATCATAAGCACCAAACTCAAGTGTGTTCAATGTCACAAAATCTTTTTTTGGCACTCTAGACCAGATGACATTATTGATGCTTTCATTGACATTCTGCGTCTTACCGTGTAAACATTTTCGAAGAAGGTCAGGATTTGCTAAAGCCTGAAAGATTGGTTTCAAGGCTAACATTATAGCTGAAGGAATGCTGTTCTTATGAGAATATGGCTCTTTAGTGTGCTTTGCCTTGTTGTATTTACACCATGTATTTTCTCCTGACGGGCAAAGGCCATGCTGAGGATTGTCGTCCGTCGAAAGTTTATGAAAATATATGGCCCAAACCGCTGCCTTCATGTTCTGTAGGTTATCAGTATTTTTCCTAATAGCATTTCCATAATAGGTTTGCAATTGATCAATTATGCCATCTGTTAGTCTATTCTTTCCACCTAGTTTTGCCGCCATCAGAAAGTGTTACGCCTTTTGAGTCTCTTTTTAGTTTCCTTAGCCTAGACCCCATTCTCTTTTGAATATGGCCTATACACTCCAGTTTCTGTATTTCCACTTCACCATAAGGTTTACTGTCTGCAATAGTTTTGAAACTATTTGTATCTCCATCACCTAAATACTCTAAGTACCTAACATTATACTTATTTACTGATCGGTGAAAAATAGCTAAGGCTCCAGCTGACTCCATACCTCCGCTCGAGCCTTGATAATTTGCCGAACAAATAGCCTCATGTTGTTGTTTGTCCAAACAATTACAAAATTTAGATAACACTTCTATGTCCATAACTTTTCCTGTGTCAACACTTGTACAAGTAACAATTCCGTTTAGAGAGCTAAAAGCCACGCCGTTGCCAAGTGCCATCAATACCTACTTTTAAGTCGCGTTCGTTCTTACCTAAGGTTTTATTTTCCTCAACAGCCTCATCCACAGCAGTTTTCATGGATTCATCCATTACCTGTTTAGCCTTGTCTTTTAAAAATTTATTATATCGAAACGGTTTTGTTGGAGGTTGCGGAAGATTCATTACGCCACATAACATTTTGCCTGCAGCCATACCTTTCCCGATAGACCTCAGTCCATACACTAGTCTAATATTTACATCAAATAGAGTCTTTTTTTCTAAATTAATATTCCTAGAACTATTAAATTTATGTACATATTTACAATGGCAACAATAAATCTCCATCTCAAAAGCCAGGCCAAAAATGTTGAGCAGCACGCACTTGTAAACCACTTTTCTTGCAATTTTTACAAAGTGATGAACTAAAAAGTTGATCTGATAAAATTTGCATGTTAATAATTTCATTGTCATAGTTTTCATCACAATTAAACATCTCATACTTATCTATGTTTATTTTCTTTGAAGAGCTTGACTGAGATTGTGTTGACATTTCAGGCCTAGGGGTAGACTCATCTTTTGACATCTCATTAGGGTTAGGACTGGCTGGTTTTCTTTTCCTACCACCCAACTCCTTTACGGGGTTTAGCATAACTACTTTTAACACGAGGCATATTTATACATAAACAATCTTGTTAGCAATAATAAATATAAATTACTAACTAACACTCACTATATCACTTCACAAAGCACCAAAACACTAAGCAAAAACAATAAACAAACAGTATAAAGTCAGAAGCAGAACTCAAAGCTGATGAAATAGAAGTTAGTTCAGGCCTGCCAACACAACAAAAGCAAATTATAGCACACAAAAATAAAAGGTCATATGTATAATAGTACATGTGTGAATAAACGCAAGCGCTGTCACAAATTTCTTCCTGAAACATGATGTAAGCATATTTTAAAACTTTTTTTCTGTAGGTTTACAATTTTCAAATATACATGTATTATATATCATTGTGTGCAGAAAAAGCCGCTTAACATTTTAAAAAAAATAAAAAAAAAATGTGAAAAAAATATTTTTCTGGGGTACCGCCTCCCCTTAATAGTGGGACAACTAGTGCGGCGATGTTGGTAGCGCCAGCTGTGCCTTGCAGATGCGCAGTAGTCCCGCTTGCCGTTCCGTCTGACAGGCCGCTACAGACTTTCCTTCTCCGCTCCAAGTATGTTAGTAACGAGACTGACATACACTACTTACAGCTGCGTGTCGTTTTCTTTGGCAACTTGGAATGTTCTCTTTCGACACTTGTTAATAAATTAAAAAACTTCCGTGAACAAAATAATAACTATAACAGTTTAAAATATACAACAATCACGGAGCATAAACATAAGTAGACTTGCAAGGCTGAGCAGGTCTACCAACCACCATGATTGGTGAATTATTAAACATTTAAAAAAACTTTGTACTATCATGTGATATTGCTATGCCACATTTATTAATACAGAAAAAAAATTATAATATATTTTGATCAATGTTGAAAGTTACTGGCAATATATAACTCAATTGCACACCTATCTTGTAATACCACCCCCGTTTAATTACAAGAAATTTTAATTGAGTGCTGTCATAAAACCTTGCATGAGGTTTTAACATAGACAAAATGAATTATATGATGTCCAAACATGGAATTAGACTAAGCGTCATAGAAGCCTAATACTCATTAAGCTCACACGATTTCTCTTTTTGGTCTCCATGAATGTTAACATCTCTTTCCTGTATGATCGTTTGTTTATCTGTCCACAGTATAAATCGAAAATAAAACAAGCTATATAGAGTTGTAATTTTAAGCTACCAAACAATAACGATTGAAGTTTTGAGTGGAGTGTCAATTCCCAATACATTATTTCGTTGCTAGTACTAAAATGTTTAAAAAGTAGAGGAATTTTAAGTCTAATGCCAAAAGCCTATACACTCATCCAGTGTGGTATATAGACCGAGGTACTGGGCAATTAAAATGCTCATGTTGTGGCGTGGATGGTGCTGGGTATTGTTCCCATGAACACCACAGACGTTATAGCCTCGAGCCTTGGATTCTTTCTCACATTAAGCTGACAACTATGGGAACTCACCAGAGCTAGTTCAGGTGGGTAAACTGAACAAGCATAGGGACAATTTATTAGCAGTCTTTCAGCACCTTGAAGGATACATCCTAACACATAGCGAGACGGGTAACAGGAAAGATCTTTTTAAACCTAACTCGTATTTAGGAGAATATTGCATTCTATAAAGTTAAGCTGGCTTTTAAATCTCCACTTCCCTACTAAGTACGGACTACACAGATCCAGTTGTCCACAGATGAATCTTAGAGGAATGAGGATTAGCACAAGTCCCCTAAATAAAATTTGTAAGTTAGTATACTGTTAGTATACTAGTTAGTATAAGTTGGTTACACTGAAGGTGACTTAGGACTGCACCGTGAAAACCTTAAGATCACCAACTGTTCAGAATATAGATAGTATAATGTGTCTCGCAGATATTTTGGCGTTTTTTCTTAGAAATTAAATTGAGAAATACTTCCATCAATAATTTTCTTCACAAAGCGTATTGAATGTTAAGGTTACTACTGTTTTCGACAGTAACAAAACCATTTGTTTTATATTACATTCTACTGACTAATGTCATAACGAATAGACAATAGTAGATATATTAATATGTTCATAATTAAAGTATATTTATGCGATAGTTTCGTATGCGAGTCAAAACCTGGCTAAAAGTGACATTCCAGAAAACTACTTTTCTTATCACTATCAGAGTAATGTCATATCAGCTTTCCAAGTTGCAAAACCGTTTATTAATTGAACTGCAAGGTTTTTTCTGAGATTCCAAGAAATGACGGAGTTGCTAGTAATTTAATGATGAAGTTTTTAAAATTCAATCCAAACTCAACAGCCGTAAGTGATGTCTTAGCTATAAATGTTTAAAGCTGTAATTATAATACATATTCATTTGAATAAAAAGTGTGAAATAAAAGGACAAAAAATAAATGTAGTATTGGAAATTGATTAATTTTTATATTTAGAGAACTTTTTTATAAATAAATGTAAGGTACGACGTAGTTATAAAGCATTGTTTTAGCAAATTTTTAAATACGACATACACTACTAACATATTTTTGTTAAACAAAACTTAGTAAAGAGAAAATGTTCTAAATTGTCAGATTAAAAGCCCTTATTTGGATATAAGTGAGTTAATAAATGTTCGAGAACTAACATGTTAGAAGTGTCCAATCAACAACTAGTGCACTTAGTTGTTACAGGACTGTAGAGTACTGATTAACTGATGGAAACCCTTATTGTATGTCAGACTAGAGCACGCTGAGAACGTTCAATGAAAAAGGTTAGAGTAAAACATACAAATAAGTACTAGTATTGTATGTACTACAATAATTAAACTAGAACTAGTGTATTTTTCAAAGAATAATTTACAAAATAAAAGTTTCGAAGGTCACACTTAAAAAAATATATAATCTAGAATGTTTTACAATAACGGTAACAAATACTTGTCTGAAAGTGGCAAATTTCGTCTTTCCATAACGTTGGCTGATGGTCAGATTTAAATTTTTTAAATAAAATATTGCTGATAAACCTATTGCTTAATAGTTTTTTACTTCATTCCAGTTATTTTATTACGACCCGGATCTAAGCTAGTTTAGGCTGATAATTAATTTCATTTTTGGAGGAAAGGTTTCATCAATTTTACGAAAATTAAGGCAGTTTGCTTATACTCGTAAACGTTCTCCCTATACTAGAAAATAAATAGAAAGAATTCATGTATTTAGTTCCATAATTACTGAAGAATGTCACTTGCGTATAATAAAATATGGACACTTTTATTGAAATAATCCAGCTAATATGTCTCACACATCTAGGTACACATATAAATTACTTGTATCCATGGAAACATTGGAAGAAAATTTCGGGGTTTTTCAATGTTCCGAATTGCTCAGTATCATATTCAAAAGTCATTATAATCGCAGCAACTCCGAGAACCAACGAACAAGGATCACGATGTGAGGTTCAGAGAGAGGTCCAGGACCGTCGTATACAGTGAGATATTTTTATTATTTAAATACTTTCATATACTATTTCTAGATAGTAAAAAAAATATTCCTTCTGCTCTTATGACACACAAAATACGTAGTTACATCCAAGTTTTATCGATATCTTATCACAACATAAAACATTGGTCCAGTGCATATACAGGGTGTCCCACGAGTAGACTGACAAACTTCTCAGGTGGTTTATTTTCATCAAAATGTGAAAAAGTTCATATAAACATATGACGGTAAACGTGTTGTTAGCGAGTAACGGGTAACCAAAGTGTTCACCCGATCTTCCAGGAAAGGACGGAAATAAAGCGAAACCGTTGGTTTTATGGTGCAAAGATAGTTTATAAGTTATTCGCATTTATTGGATCCAGGTAAGTCTATTGCAACTGAAAATCTGATTTAAATACATCAAAAACCAGTAAGACCACCCATTTCTGAGATATCCGACAAAATATTCAAAATTCGGTCTCGAAACACATGCTTTGTTTCGATTTTAAGTTTATTAACTTCAACAAATGGGTAATAAACTCGTAAAGTTTTTATCAAAAACTTATATAGTATAATTTTGAGTACTGACAACTCATATAACCGTTTACCAACCTGAGGTTTAGTAGAGTAAGCAAAATTATCACGCATTGTTTCCAGGAAGTAAAGAACACTTAATAGTTGTATTCATTGAAAACGTATTGATATATTATAAAATACCAATAATACGTCTTTTTCTCGATCTAGGGGTTATAAATTAATGTACTATTCATTGAATTGATGCAAAGCATAATAGTTTTTGAAACTCGCAAATTCACAATCAGTGCACTCGTAAGCAGTTTATTATCCTTTTATTTTATGCTCACTCACAAAAGAAGGTTCTTTGAATGCAAATACCTAATAAAGATTACTTTAGTCCAGATAATTATTTTACCACAGTATTCACAAAGGTTCATACTTTTTGCTTCCAAAACAATCGATTCGATTGCTAGATTACATTGAGTGCCGCCGGCTTCGGATTTGTTGTCTCTTTGATACTCGTTTGTAAATTTTAACTCCGGTAATGTTTTTCAATCTACCAGTGAGAGCTTTTTCACCAAACCAAGGTAGTATGAAAAATCTTTTAGTTATGATTCAAGTCCCTATTACGTCCTAAGGATTGTGGTATAATCATTCGTCCTCAACTTATTTCAGAATGGTTAACAGATATGGAATATGCCCATTTTAATCTTGTTAAGTAAAACATGAATTAATGTTAATTATACGTGATAGGTGTTATTTAGCTACTATGATATTAGTCTAATAACAAATAACAAATTTTACGATGAGTGTCATAATATTTTCCCAATAAGGTATATATTTTGCGTTTCAACTTCTCATAAATATATTGCAAAATCTTAAGGAAGCTAGAGAGTAATAAAAATTACAGTTTAATTTGAAAATTTATTTCAGATACAAACGTTTAGAATGCGTATGTTTGAAACAACTCTAATAAAACCAGATCGTTTCCATCGTTTCTTTCACAGGTCTATTACAAAGTTCCACACCAAGTGTCGCTTAAAAGTGTTCTGTGAGGTTTCATGAGTAATTTCAAGTCATGACAATAATTTAACTATCTAATGATAGACTTCGCTATAATTCAGTTAAGAAATAATATAGCTGAATTGTGTTTAAAATACCAGTGGTCATATTGTTAATACCTAAAACATTATATGCTTTTCTTTAAAAGTTTAAATATTATAAGCTTCTTCTCATGAGTCGCTGGAGTCCAGTTAATTTAAATACGTTTTTTAGCTAAAATCCGCCCATTACTCGAGGCGGACCCAAATTATTGGTCTATTGAATGGTAAGGCACTTCTGGATATCTGGTTTTTGAAGAGATCTTAAATTAATTAAAAATTTGTTTTGAAATAAAAGTGTTTAAAGAAATGGGCTTTTTTAACGTACTTACGTATACCTGTGTATTTTCTTAAATGAGGCAATTTGGCAAATTCAAATTTGATATTAAAAATTTAAACAGTTTTAGCCAGAAGTGTTTATAAATCAGAAAGCGTTTGTTTGTGGAAGTCCCATACATGTATCGTCTTACTAGCATCTAACATTAAAAATTAGTTAGCCCATACTTGTTAAGGTTTTGGCGACAACATTATCTACAAAGCCTTTTCCAGTAAAAAATTTGGCCTTCATTTACATATTTTTTTTACTTTCATAAAAGGGAAAGTTAAAAATACCTAAGCTACACGCCAGGTAGCATACAATTGTTTTGGATGGATGGATATATTAACGCCATAAAATTCCGTATAAAGATAAAATTAATATATTTGTTATTATTGTTATATAAACGGTAAGTTATTTGGAAAATAATTCAACTCTTCATAAATGTAATATACTCTCTAATAATAAACATTTGAATACTCTGCATTAATAATAACACAAACACAACTTATTATTTTATAATCTTGGTAGTTCAGTTTGAATGATCACTATTCAGTTTAATAAGTGCATGTTTTAGAATAAGTGTGCATGAAATAGACAAACAAAATGACTGTTGTGGTTCCAGATTTATGCGTGTAACATCGCTCAGGTATGTTTTGTTTACATAGGTTGAATACATGCATTAGTTTAGTCATTTACCAGAAGAAGAGATCAGATTACATATCTCGAAACGTAGTGTTACTGATTGTATTGTATCACTAAGCAAATCAAATATCCGGGGAAATCCTGTTTCCTTCACAAATGTTATTAGTTATAAATTCGTATCATTAGGAATAATTTTTGGAATAATGTAAAGTCACACTGTATTGCAGACTAATTGATCAGATAAGTTGTAAAACCTATGTACGTTTTGTAGATATGGCAGTATCTTAAAATGCCATGCCAAACGTGTCTCTGGGTAGCAATTAGAAATAAGTATGTTATAAATATGTTTATTGATATCATTTTAACAACAGAATATACAACTATATAATCACGTAACAGAAACTTATTTGCATTTCTGTAATAGACTTAACGTAAGAAAAGACGTGTCTGCACAAGTCAAGATTAAAAGAAAATAATGAATACAGCTGAGACATACTCAACAGTACAATATATATAAAAATTATGCATATCCATAGAAACAACAAGATACAGGTTTCGATCAGTAATTTTTCTATAGCTCAGTGTATAATAAAACATTTTTTAATTAAAGCACGTCCGGGAACTCCACCAGGACACATTATGGCCAGGACCAGGACCAGAACTTACAGATGAGTTACTTTTATTATTCTTTCAGGAATCGCAGTATTGCTCTTCGATCTCTCACTAACAAAGCAGTTTAAACATACTAGTTTTAGTGACAGAACACCGGAAGAAATAAATGTTGTTACAAAACTATTACTAAGCAAACTACATTCAAATGAGTGTTGTTATTCGGTTGAGTTATGTGTCTAGGTTTTGTTAAGGTTACCAAAAATCCCTTCCAAAACTACAAAACTTGTTTTTTAGGCTGTTTATAATCAGGTCTTTACTCAAATAACACAGGGAGAATCGTTTTGTAATTTGATATATTTATGGTTTACCACAGAGTGGAATTTGACCTGATTTACGTAATTGATATAAAATCAAAATTTTTATAAGGGAAGCATTATCTTGTGTCAAACAGCCTTATATTGGACATGTTTTTATGGAATAAATATAGAAAGTTAAGTTACATTAGTGTATGCTAGCTGAATAATGATATTAGTGCAGGATTAAATCATGTTAAATTGTATAAATCAAGTATTAGAAAAAAAACGTAAAGGGTAGTTTTTAAAAGAAAAATATTCTACAACTGTTCCCTTTATTAATTTAGTTATTAATCGTACACAGAACTCTCTCCTGTAGAGGGTTTATAGACTCACTTTCTTATTACATTCCATTATGGCTTTTATAAATTAAAAATGTTCGCATTAAAATAATGTTATAATATTCTTTTCGGGTAAGTACTATAATACCTGCACATTCTTATTTATTAGGCACACGCTAAAGAAATATTACATATTATACTGTCTTGGTAGTATGTGTTTACCGACTCGGCTATACCACGTAAATGGTCAGAGTTTAAGTTCCGAATCGGACGCACTATTCACTAACAACAGATTAATTTACACGGGTGCTAATCATGAATGAACATTTCAATATTCTGAGTCATCCGTGTTTATAACTTAACTAGTGAAGTATTTGTATAGTAATTACGTTTTTATATTCTTTATAAATGTAATGTAACTTGAAAATTATACCGTATTGTAGACTATTTAATTAAAATATTCCAAAGAAAATAAGTTAATGGAAGTGGTTTGTTAATAAAAAGAGAGAATGCATTAGGTGAAAGACTTTACTTCCTGTGCAGATATGGACAAAGGGCTCTTTAAGCACAAAATCAAGTATATAACAGCTTATTACCTTAAACTTCTCTAATATGTTTATAGGGATACTGAGAAAAATACCTTATCTATATTTGAATATGAAATATATTAAATCTTTTTTACATTCAAACAATAAAAATAACTATACCGTAACGTGCGCAGTAAAAATAAAATTATAATTCCTTAAAGTAGAAGAGAGTAATCAAAGTCAACTGTGCAATAAATATGGAAAGTTCATTAAACTAGTGTGACTACCCTAATATTGTTAGGGTAGTGGTATGAACATCGCAGAATGGTTATAATAAGAGTTATAGTTTCTTTTATCAGTCCTATACAGGAGTTAATCATAAAAAATCACATAATATATTTCAAAAATAAATTAAATATATTTAATCTTTACTTCACACTAATTTTGAAAGTAAATGATTGTTTTAAATTAACTGATCAAAATAGCATTTTTATTATTTTGCATCCACTAAGGAATTATATAATAGCAGTTTCAATGCGCAGTGAAACAGTTTCTATTTAGTTATAACGTGTTTACAATTAACAGGATTTTTACATGAAGTTTCTTGATCAACAAATAACGTTCGTATATTTTTTAAGCTAAGAAATAACTTATATTTATGTTTTTAAATTCTTTCAATACTCTAAATGTACAGAAAGAATCAGTTTACAATCATTTCTAATATATCGTCCAACCTATATAATATCCGTTCATACATATCTGATAAAAAGTGTAAAGATTATTTGAAGGATTATTTTGGTATATTTTGTGAGCTAAAACAGAACTTCAGATTTGTGTTTTTAAATCCTTTCAGTACTATAAGTGTACAGAAAGAATCAGTTTACAATTAATTTCGACACATCCACAAAGCTATGTAATATCCTTTCATGCATATCTGATAAATAGAGTAAATATTACTTGGAGAATTATTTACTTAAATGTCTTAAAAATATCACTCAGGCATTTAATAACAGTGCAATATTAAGCATGATTTGAAATAAGCGAATGCTAGTAGACTTAGGAATAAAATTCATATCTTATTAACATTTAATTATTTACACTCAATAAAATAATAAATATATTATACAGATTTGGGTAGAAATATAGTATGTTATTGTTGATTTAACCAATTAGTTTCTGAAACCATCACCAGAGCTCTGATATTAACCTTCATAGACATTCAGAATTAAATTTATATTCCTTTTTTGTTTCCTGTCATATTACAAACAATTTTAAGTCATTTTGTAACACATCCTTTAGTTATTAAACATTTAGTTTCGGAAACAGTACAGTTTTAATAAAATATTTTATCTTTAAAAATTTCTTTTTTTTAATATATATAAAACGTAACTGAGAGTAACTTTGTTCGAATAAAACGGATAATAATTATTTTATTTATAAATATTAATCGGAACTGAACTACTCTGTAAGCTATTATTTATTTTACGAATTACTTAATGTCAGATTACTACGTACAATGCTGCTAAATTACTTAACAAAGAGCATGTATTACTAAGTCTCTGATAAAGAGGTTGACGCTAAACTTCTAGTCGAAACGTTAAGAGCCTCTTTGGGCGTAACAGGTTACAGGAAAAAAATGAAATCAATACCAATGACTTAGCAATATTTTAAAGTCAAGTGGGAGATTTATATTTTAAGGGGAGCCCGAATGCCATTTAAACATAATGTTAACTGTGGGACACATTACTCAAACCTTCATTGGTCTACCTTTAATACTTTTTTATTTATGTTTCTTCTAAATATTAAAAATGCAACTTTCGGAAAATCAACAAAAACTCAAATAAAATCATATTTTTGCTATTTACTCACATTTAGTGCCCTCCAGCAGCATATGCTGGGTTGTCTGGGTCTTCTGCATCTTGGTACTGGTTCTCAAGTCTCCTTTTAAGCAAGTTTCTGCTCTGTCTGATCTTTTTTTCCAATTCTTCTGCGGCCTTTTCACTTTTATGTATTCGGTATTTGTCTAGGCGATGTATAGCCTCAATGAAGTGCTTACCTAATTGTATCCCTAGGTGCTCAATTACTTTACATTTGCTTGAATAGCCATCATTGAAAGACAATACAGCATCTTGGGCACCAAATTTTAATGTTGGTAGGCCTACGAAGGTCCTTTTAGGCACACGGGTCCAAATAAGATTATTCAAGGCCTCGTTTGGGTTTTGTGTTTTACCAGCTAAGCATTTTTTTAACAATTCAGGGTTAGAGAGATCTCTAAATATTGGCTTTACTTCTGACATTATGATTTCAGGAAGGTGAAAGTGCTTGTCGTGGTCATATTCTTTGCCCTCGATAACTGCAATGTTGTACTTACACACCACATATCAGGTTCTTTAGGACAGAGTTCATGACGTGGCTCATTGTTACTTGACATGACATGAAAGTAAGTGGCCCAGACTGCATTTTTCATATCATTCAGGCTGTGACAATTCCTTCTTATAGCTAGGCCATAAAAATCTGAAGCTTTTGAACAGCTAAATCTGTTAGTCGATTTTTTTTCGAAAGCGGCTTACCATCAGCAAGCTTTGTGTTCTTTGATTTCTGTTTCAGTGTACGCAATCGAGTTCCCATTCTTTTTTGAATATGCCCTATACACTCCAATTTAATTATTTTTATATCCTCACCATAGGGCATATACTGAAAAAAATAACTCTATTGAGCAGGACGTACAGCTGGCCGTGGGTAAAACAGTCAGTGCGAAGGTCAACTCTGACAAGATCGATTGTCTGACTTTGACTCTTTTGACCGGTCAATAATATTGTCATTCCCTATTAAGTCAGTTTGAAATGACTCATACCATTTTTAAATGTATGAAAAGGTGCAGCTTTTTATAAATGTAGTAGACTGTTGTTCATAAAAGAAGTAATTAAGAATACAATAACTTGGAAACGTTTTAAAAATGCTGTTCATACAAAAAATTTTAAGAAAGTATTGATTTTTTATATACTCAGGTCTTATGTTGGGTAAGATGAGAAATTGCGACGGTTATTATATGAGTCTACTCAGGGTGACATTCACTATCTGGTTAGTTCGAACATTTTCAGGCTCCACCGATTTCAGGCAATCCTGAAACGATGACCTTATTCCTGTGAGTACTTTGTTAAACAGCTCATGTACTAAAAACCAATAGTTTAATCCACGCTCTCCCGATTTACTGTCTCACAAACTATGCACATAAATGGATCTTTACCAAGGATGCAAGGAAGAATTTCTTGATTGAAATCTTGTTGTAATTAATAATTCAAAATCTTTTTTGTATTTTCACGTTTATTTCTTGAAAAACTAATATGTATTTCCAACCAGATAGTTAGAGTTTTGATTACCTGTCGTCGTGATGGAAACGAGCTAGTCAAGATAAAAATTAAATTATAAAACCACACCGAAATGCAACAGTTTTTACTTTAAATTATTTCATATCCATGGAAACAAAAGAAGATACAAGTGTTTACATGTTTTTTAGTTCAGTTTTATGTCATAGAATTAAAAAATTTTGTTCAACTGGCCGCACATCAATGGAGCACGACTAGGAACACTATGAAATGGCCAGAAGCAGAACCAGGTCCTGGGTCAGGATCAGGTATCACATGGATAAGTTACTTTTATTATTTAGATATATTTTTCTCTATCTATTGATACACCAAACAGTTTACATCCTAGACTGTTATTCTCTACAAAAACACCGGAATAATTTGAGCTTGTATGTAATGATTTTTGGGTCGCAAAGGAAACATAACTTCTATATTGTATTATTATTTCCTTCAATTATAGTCTAATTTTGATAATTTAAGTCAAAATCCATTTTATTTCTGTAGAAAAGCTACTAAGTTATACTAATTTTTATTTAATCCTCTCTGTACCAAAGGCGTACAGAGAAAATATGTTTAAAATTATTCTCCTAACGATCATCATAGTAATTTATGAACAATTTTGGACTAGTGGATAAGAGATATATTTATGAAAAGCAATTTATAACTTATGTCTTACAACAATCTTTCTGGTATCTTCAAATAGGCTAAATATTGAAAATGAGTGAATGTTGGTGTATGCTAGTTTTTTCGCCTGGTCCGTGTGTCTTATGTCCCATCCAGGACAAAACTACTTGTTTCGGAAGCTAGGGGTCAGCCAGACATCCGTATTCACGCTCCTGATGAAGGATCGTGTGTACATGAGTGGTTACAGCATTCCATGCTTACTGACTCTGCAGCATCGGCTCCACAATGGTGTCTGCCGAAACATCGCCAACTGTGGTGGCAACTGTGGAGGCGAGCGTTCGCCTGGCCTCGGTTAAGCGCCTGCAAGCGAAGAAGGTGTGATGAACATCATCTTCTTCCGCGCAGTAAGCACACCGAGGTGACCTGACTTTTCCCATCCTGTAGAGGTACTTCCTAAAGTAACCGTGCCCTGTCAAGAACTCACACAGACTATCTCCCGGTTGCCACGATATATCCAGGGTTGAAGCTCTCGAATGAAATGGAAGGTCCAGCGACCGTCCGATCTTTCCGTCCACCTCCGCTGCCAAACCTCCAAAGTCTCCACCCTGGCAGCAGCCAAGGCATTATCTCTACCCCGCTCGGCAGCCTCCCAAAGACGGTCTGTCTGTCGATGGCCAGCAGATCAATAGGAAGCTAGGGGTCAGCCAGACAACCGTCTTCACGCTTCTGATGAAGGGTCGCGTGTACATGAGGGGTTACTGCATTCCATGCTTCCTCACTCTGCAGCATCGGTTCCACAATGTTGTCTGCCAAAACATCGCCAACTGTGGTGGCAACTGTGGAGGCGAACATTCGCCTGGCCTCGGTTAAGCGCCCGCAAGCGAAGAGGTAATAAACGTCATCATCTTCTTCCGGGCAGTAAGCACACAGAGGCGACCTGACTTTTCCCATCCTGTAGAGGTACTTCCTAAAGAACCCGTGCCCTGTCAGGAACTGACACATGTATTAATCTATTTCCCCGTTGCCACGATCTATCCAGGATTGAAGGTCTCGAATGAGACCGAAGGTCCAGCGACCGTCCGATATTTCCGTCCACCTCCGCTGTTAATCCTGCAGAGACTCCACACTGGCAGCAACCACGGCATCCTCTCTACCCCGCTCGGCAGCCTCCCGAAAGACGGTTTGTCCGTTGATGGCAAGCAGATCAATAGGAATCACCCCAGCCACGACTACCAAAACCGAAAATGGTGCGATTGGCGCAGGCGCCTCAAGTTCTGCTCTTCTCTATACCGATAACAGCTTTTGACTGTATCGCCTTATCCTCATGACACCCGCCCAAATCTCTGCGCCATACAGAAGGGTTGAGTTTACAATAGACATGAGGAGGCGTCTCTTACTTGATCTAGGGCTACCTTCGTTAGCTATCAGCCTGCCGAGAGACAAAACCACCTTAGAGGCTTTGTCGCACACCGCCTGAATGTGCTCCTAATACCGAATACGGCAGTCGAGTAACACACCCAGGTACTTCGCCGCAGTCCTTGTCCGATCTTCGACACCCCCCACATTCATAGAGATATCATAGAGATATAGATATCATAGAGATATCCGTCGATTACATCGTTAACACTTGACCGGATTGGGGACCACAACTGGAAAGATTAGTTGCGAGGGAAGTATGGTTACTAATGCAGAACAGGCTTTCGATCGGAAGGTCTTGGGGTCTTGAGCCGAAGCTATTGCAGTGGTTTTATATCTCCAGGATTATACCTGGACTGCAGTTTGGGGCTTTTTTCTCATGGATAATTACTAAGTCCGGACTAGCTTGCATCCTAAGGATAACATGTCTCGTAATGACCGGAGCTAACCCAGATGACTCGTTAACTGCCTTAGATGGTTGTCTTAATCTTGCTAGATTGTGCCAGTTTATGACCAGGAGGATTGTTTACTTACTTCAGTAGGAAGTGACTTATCTAATCGTACGGTATAATTGAGTTGTATATGGTGTATTACATATGATTTAAAAAAAAATTAATAAATTTTTCCTTTGCCAAATCCTTCAGGATTATAATTTTTATGATGTTTTATGATGTAATAATAGGTTATGATATTTTGTGACTGAAGTGGTCCTTTGTTTTAAATACATTACTGAGAATATTTTTATTTCCTAAATTTAAAGAATTTAACAACTTTAATTTTGTCTACACATATTTTTCAATGTGGGTGTTTAATTTGGAAAAACGTAAGAAATCATTAGATAATATTGGTGATTACTATAAACCCCATCGGTATGTTCTCATTTAAATTTGCGCTTTGGGCTGTTTTTAATTCTCCATGTACCTAAAGCGAGTACAAGATATTGAACGGCCTTATGAATTTTGAATCTGATGTACACAGTTGATAGAAACGTAGGTGGGTTAGAATATTTTATAACTTCTATGTATGCACATTAGCTTAATTGTTGAACCTATGTTCGTTCATCGGGAGCTTTGACAGTGTGTTGGTGTCATGATGTTGTAACTTTGTAGGATTGAGTGTTGATAGAGTGTCTTTTGATGGTGGTAAATGTAAGGACTGGAAGGGGCAGATAAAAGTAAAGGGGAGTAAGGGTGGAGAGAGAGCGAGAGAGAATGAGAGAGAGATTATGTTGGTTATGTGTGGGGTGAGTGTATAAGTGCGTGAGAGGTTCCAAGCCTCCTCATAAACCGAATAATGTTTTTATTTTGGATAAATTAAGTTTATATTCTTTTTATAATTTATTATTCATCCATTATCAGATTATAATTTCTGCTGTTGTTATCTGCTTGTAATCTTATTTTCAAACACTCGCTTTGTTGCAGCTATGATGTATTTGTTTTTTGTTATATTAATAGTATACATAGGTTGCATTTCATGTTGTCACTACGTTGTTTTTCAATACGAAGGTTTTACATTACTGTTTCTGTTGATGAGTACATATTAATGCTGCTGATCAGATCTCAATCTCCAAACACAGGCTACGCCCATGTGGAGATCATTTCCTGTTTTAGCATGTATGTTGAGTTCTTTTTATCTATGAGCAAATAAATAAATATTCATTCATTCATTCATAGAAATTTTGAAGAAAACCATTTCCTGAGCTATATCTCTTAGCTAATTTCCCGGTATTCGGTAGTAGCATAAATAATAACAGTGAGCAAAGTAATATATAATAACTGAAAAATTCTAAAAGTGGCCAACTAATTATGTTTAGCTGCTTAAATGTAATAATTAATTGTAAGCATTTTATGAAAAGAAAAATAGTTAAACCCATTTTTTTGTACTTTCCCATGGTACTCGAAACAAAAGTCGCACAATATAGGTATTACAGTTATCAATGTCGTACTAAAATCCATTTAAATGTTAAAATCCTTGCTTAAATGTATTAAATGTAATGTATACACGGTGTCCGTTTCATGTAAATGATCTTCACATCTTAACGGCCACAGTGATATTTTTGTATTATCCTTAAGTATATTTGGACTTTTATTTATACATTTTAATTTTGGAAATAATCTAGTCAAATCAATTCCTAATCAGTAGTTTTATTATATATCGATATCCATTTGTTGACTTACTTTTACCAGTTTTATTATTGCATCTGGTGACATACATATTCAGTTTCTTGTATCTTTATATACTTATAGCCTATGCACCACATTAAATATAAACTTTCAAGCTTTTAAAATTCAGCAGCAGTAGGAGTTGTTTACAGCGTTTATTAATTTTCTTTACACTCCGATTAAATATTTAATATTCCCCCGAAAGGCAATACCCACGGGGGATACTTAAAAAGTACCCATTCTAAAATATAATTTAGAAAATATGTCATAATAATTCATTGACTTATGACATATACTTTTCTCTATAGAATGTATGTGTATAGGTGATTAGATGAGTTGAAATATATTTCTTATTAGTAAGATCCGTGACATAAAAAGGCAACAAATTATAAAAGAATGAGAAACACATGAAATACATTACACTGTTTCCACAAAAACATTATTAAATATCAATAGAAACAAAAAAGGTCTGATATTTTAACATTCATGAACAGGAAATAGTATTACGAGTATGTTTCAGCATTTCCAAAGTCGTTCAACTTGCAGCACGTCAGATAAGCACCACATGTAGTACAATGTGATGGTCAGTAGCTGGAAGAGGACAGGACCTAATAGAATGAGGTACTTATATTATTTAGTAACCACAATTTTTCTTCATAATGTCTCTTGACACCCAAAGCAGTTTAGATTTAATTTTTAGTCATTATTAAATACAACACAAAACACTTGAACAGTTTATATAAAAAGAAGGCCTAATTCCAAACAAACAGAATTCTTATATTTGTTATTTCGTTGCATTTCCCTTTATTTTTCAAAGAATTTCACTGTTCACAAAATTTATTTTCCTTAATGAAAAGCTACTAAACTTGTGTTTTGGGTTGTTTTAATCCTCTCTGTGCCCAAAGAGTGCAGGGAGAATCGGGTTCAATCATATGGAAAATTATAAGGAGTTACAGCAGTTTAGGATCGGTTTAATATAGTTGATGAAGAATAATTAATTTGTTATGAGAAGGATTTTCTAACGTACGTCTTTCAGCAACTTTCTATATTTTTTGGTCAGCCTAAATATTTAATTTATTTGTAATGAGCGAATTTTATCTGACTAACATTATTAATACCCAACTAATTCATGATTGATGTTTAAATCTAATTAATTTAAGTACTGTTTCAAAAGTTTTTGCAGAAAAATACAGTCTATAATTCCTAACTTATTCAGTTAGTTATGTAAACATATACCATTGTACGCATCCATAGCATAAGAGATAAGATATAGCAAATTAATAAATAATAATAATAATAATAACGTCTTTATTCAGCAAGCGTTCTTCAAAGTAAGACTCTGATTTACAAGACAACTTTTGTCATAACCACAGGTAATTATTACATAAATACCAGGTAATAATAGTTATTCTAAATGATATAAAATTACATAATTATTCTAACTTATAAAATTATATAAAAATCTCTTTACATATGATTTTTAAAATGTACTATAACTAAGGGTCTTTAAAGCAGGGGGCAAAGCATTATACATTTCCGGTCCAAAGTAGCTAAAACTTTTCTTGCCAATTTTCTAGGCGGACCCTAGGCAAATGAATTAGGCTGTCCTGCCGAGTACTGCGAGAATTTATTTCATGCCTGAAAATAAGTTTTTTCCTGAGATATTTAGGTTTGCCAGTCTGAAAAACCCTGTGGATTAGTTGGGCAGTCTGTAAGTCACAGCGATTTCCAATTGATAGTAACCTTAGAGCTTAATCTAAATTCACTGATGTATCAAATTTCTTGAGATTATAAACAAATCTCAGAGCTCTGTTTTGCAATCTAGTAAGAACCGTGACATACTCCTGAGACAAACAACGAGCAAAAGATGGAAGAGCGTAATATATAGTGGGAAAATTATTGAGCGGACAATTTCTAGCTTAGAAGACACAGGCAGTACTTTCACACATCTATAAAGGGTTTTCAGTTTGGTCACAACGCTGTTACATATGGATTTTACATGGTTCGCAAAATCAAGATTGGAATCCAAAGTAACTCCAAGGATTTTTTAGAGAACTGTTCATAACTAAAGGTTTTGCCATCCAAAGTGACTAACTGACTAATGCAACCATGTGGTTGAGAGTTCAGAGATGATCCCACTTGCAAAACAGCACATTTTTTATTCCGAGTTAAGGCAGAAACCCATGATCCTCCGACCACGACTTTACCCTATCCAAATCTGAATTAATCTTCCCTACAGCATCTGCTCTCTCCAAAGGATTGTAAGACAATAATAGCTGTGAGTCATCTGCATAACAATGAAGAGAGCAGAACTCGAGCTGTCTTTTCAAGTCTGCAGTAATATACAAGAAAGGGTATTGGCCCCAGGCAACTACCTTGCGGGACACCAACAAAACGGGGCAACGCAGGAGACAGCCGACCATCAAAACTTTTGTTCGCTGGGTTCTCCCCAATAAATACGACGAGAACCATCGGACTGAATTTTCGTCAAAATGATAGAAATTTAAGCTTAGCTAATAACAAATCGAAATTAACCGAATCAAAAGCTTGCGAAAAGTACTAATCCCCGTAATCAAGCTCTGAAAACCCCCCTATCCCTAGCAGAAAGCAGGTCATCAGTGACATTGAGAAGAGCGGAGCAGGTGCTAAAACCCTGTCTAAAACCTGATTGTGCTTCAGGCAGTAAATCCTCAGATTTCCAAGTAGCTGACCATCTGCTCTGACACAACCCTCTCCAGTATTTTAGAGACGACCGGGAGGATCGATATTGGCTCGAAACTGAGAAATCGAAGTACGATTGTTAGTTTTCGGAAGAGGGATCACTACACTCTCCTTCCAGTGGGAAGGAAATTTCACAATAGTTAGAGACACATTGATTAGATAGGTGATTGCTCCAATACAAAAAGGGCTTAAGCCTCTGACCATAGCGATGGATATTCCGTCCACGCCAAAAGCAGTACTTAAAATGGTGTTCATAAAGCTCCTCACCTTTTGCTCAGACACGCGCACATAAAGGTGAAAGGAGAATTTACACCTGCACACATAAAATTTTGGCTAAAGAAACTCAGTTTATACATGCTTATGTTTCGTCCACAACCCATGGTTGAAAAATAGTCATTCAGCTCTTTAGGTGAAAATTGATGAGGTTTTTCTTCATTTGCATTCAGAATTCCACCACCAGTTCGCAACGTAACCCAAAACTTCTTTGTGTTTTTTTATGTTTAAATTATCGGCGAAATACTTCTTTTTCGCCAATCTTACAGCTACATTGAGTGCGTTACGAGCCTTACAGTATTCGAGTCTCGATTTTTGGGTTTTCAGGGAAAGATAGACATTTTTACACCTATTCTTCTTTTGTGTAAGGTCAATCAGGTTGGAGTCCCTCCAAGGAGCTTTTTTCCTGGTTATTAAATTAAAATTATACATAGCTAAACATTTAAAATTTAAATCCATTTATATCTTCTAATAGTCTCCTCCGTGTAATAAATAATAATTTAACTTTTTGTCATGTCTAACTAGAATAAATCATTCTTATACAAATAGGTCAGATGAACTTATAAATTGTGTTGACACCATTTTCAAGTAAACCATTACCCGAATGACCCCAGTACACAGCTTTGTTTAGTAACGTGAATTTCCTAACAGTATCAATAAATTTTTAAACTTATAAAAGAAGTATACTGTTTATTTATTTATTCTTTATTTTAAGTCATATATTACTGGTTTTATTTCTGAGACTAGCATTTTAATCACATCAGATTATAAAGAATTTATTAATGGTTAGAAAAGATACTTTTAGTTCTGAGCCCTTACATACGTGTACTTTTTGTAAGTTTTGTTTGTTTCAAGTACTTGAAGCATCAGAGTTCAATTTAATGACTGTGTTTAATATTTGTATTACAAAATCAACCTTAAATTATAAAAACTGCTCTGATATCTTTAGGCAGTGATAAAAACGCTTCTCGACACGTTTTAAATTCTAAGAGAACTTTCAAGCAATGAGCATTGTGTAAATTACTTATATTATGTACTAAGGCGCTGATAAGAAACGCCTCTACATTCATACGCACTGAAATATTTCTTCTTACATTTCAAGACTCCGTTTCCAGACTTAAACTTAACTGGAAATACATATTAAAAACTTCGTTGGTATAGAATTTTTCTAGATCTTAGGGTCCTACTAATAGTTAGAAATGTTACCACCACTGTTTTTAGTGAAAGGTTCAGTGAAAAGGACCACTTAAGGATCTCCCCAGGGTAGCATTCTTTTTCCTTGTTATGGACGACCAGTTTAGGTCTGTAACAGTAGAGGTCTTTTCCCACAAGTTTATGCCCATGAATTGGCATGATAATTCTTGTGAATGGAAAGTTTATAAAACTACAGTTACGGAATTTACAAATGCAGCCCTGGAGAAAGCAGTAAACTGGTGTTATAGGATTGGTCTTAGTGCTAGCCAGGCCCAGGCTGCCCTTGTCACCTTTGGAAGAGGGCATCATTGGCGGTTTTCGGTACTTTCTTGTGGAGGGAGCTATATTATAAAGTTTATGTCTCAAAGTTAAGATCGAAATGTTGTTTTTGACAGGTAACTGAATCGGGGACCACAACTGGAAATGTTCGATGTAAGGGGAACATAGTTTCTAATGCAATGCAGGCTTTCGATCGGAGGGGCTTGGGGTCGTAATCCAAAGTGGATTTTATACCTGGGATTAGGCTTTTGTCTGGTGGTTCAAAGCTGAATCCGGACTGGCTTGAATCCTAAGGATAACCTGTCTGGTAACAACGGGAGCTAACCGAACTGAAACGGTTACTGCCTTAGATGATTGTCTTAATCTCGCTAGTTTCTGCATAATAATATGTTGATTATGACCTGAAGGATTGTTTACTCACTTCAGTAGGAATTGCCTTATATAATTTTTTGTTATAAATGAATTGTAAAATTTTCACGCTAAATGAGTTTTAATTCACTTATGTGGTATATTAGACATAAATTCAGGAGATATAGCTCAACAGTTTTCCATCAACAAATCCTTCACGATTATCATGTTTTCAACGAGGTTTCACAGATCAACGCTATACTCTTTGATCCCCTAAATTTATTTCTATTATAAAAACAAAAACCAATAAAATTATATACGCAAAAGATTTATTTTTTTACGGACAATAAAATTAGACCGTAATTAATTTATGAAAAATGATTTTAAAAGTTAAAATTTAATTATATACAAAAGATTATTCGAAGATTGTAATATTTTCTACTTTGAGTTTTAACACCCTCAATATATACATTTTGTTTAGGAAATAAATATAAATATAAATCAGAAAATTCTCTTCTCGATTATCAATCTGAAACGCATACTACACAATAGGCGAATATAAAGTCTTTACAAGCAAAACATCAGTTAATAAGTATTTATAGATTGATTATAAATTAAATAAGAAGTAGCCCAAACACAAATTTTCAAAAGTTGAATATTTTGCCCAGCATGGACAAAGGTTTCTTTATGCTTTAAAATGCCCTTAGGTTTTGTGTCACGTGTACCTAGTTAATAGTACTTGTGATTTTAAGTTATTAATACAACTAATGAATACTTAACGATTAAATCTTGCCAAAATGTTAGATAAGAAATCTATTGTGTTGTTGATTGTGCTCATAGATGTAACCATAAGTGCTACGATATTTAACATTATAATATATATTCTGTCGTATTATACATATCTGACGTTTATTTGCAGTCGTATCATGGTGCGTGATAAATTGTATTTTTCATATAGTTTTTGTATAACAACTTTTTTTATAACATCATCCTCTAATTGGTTAATTTAATCATATAATTAATTGATAAATTGCACCCAACTTTAATAGCAATAAGATTAATTAGCTTATAATGTTACACCAAGCAATACCTTAACGAGATTTCTTTATATCATAGTTTTAGATATTATGCTCATTTATGAGCTTCGATACTTTGAAGGCTCCGTAAGGAATTCATTAATATCGTTCGATGATAAAACAGTGCATAGGATTCTCTCAGAATGAGCCTTAGTTACCTGAGGTGCTTACATAATAAATAAATAATAATCTCTCCGGTGTCTAAATTCTACTATGAGGTATTATATTTATTTTTGAGCAACTATGACTTTATTAATTTATAAGGAATTAATTGCTATCGCATGATGATAACTCGACGTACAGGATTGTCTCACAATGTGACTTTGTTGCATATTGAGGCACACTGTCCTATTAATTACGTTTTGGGAAAGGGATCAGAAGCTAAAAATAAGTATATTATAAGATAGCAGAATATGCAAATTGGTTTAACATGTTATTGCTGCCATCTATACGAGTATAATTAGTATATCGTACTTGTCATTACTATTTTCACCCTACTACGACATATGATATTTATTCATGGAAATATAAAATACTGGAATACATTTTGTTCTGAGATACTTTTAGCGGTGAAATATTTTTTAACAATTTTGATGTTAGTTTCATCAAAATGTATAGGGAATACTTTAAAGTACAAATACGTGTAAGGTTTCTTTGTATCTGAGTAATAAACTTACCAAATTTAGTTTTAAAATGTACATTAGGGTTAGCGTGATTATTATAACAGTAACAAAAAGTGATTTATAATTTAAACTTAAATATCATTATTGATGCATTATAGTTATGTTATGTGTTATATTATTGTTTAGAAATTTAAAACTACATTATTTTAGACTAATTAGCTATAGTATAAAATTAAATTTAAAACAGTGTATCTGGATCTTGTGTCTAAACACTATCAATGTAGCGTAATTATCATGAATTAAGACGTGGATATATTTCATTATAACATTTATAGTTATGTTTTATTCACACGTTTGTCTCATGAAAATGTATGTGTTCGGGCAATCAGATAACAAGCGTTCTTTTTAGCGGTAGTATTAGTCGTGACGTCAGAAATATAATGGACAGGAGGAAAGTAAGCAGCGGTTTACATAAAATATTATTTTATATCCATGGAAACAATGTAACATTTATAATTTATTGATTTTAAACAATTATAAAGTTTTATGTCGCCGCATTTATCAAATTTCGCTCAATTCACAGTTAGTCACGGAAGCTACACCAGGAACACGATGTGATGGCCAGAAGCAGAACCAGCACCAGGAATTATAAGGATGAGTTACTTTAATTCAATATAAATCACAGACTTACTCACTATTTCTCTTCACCCAAAGCAGTTTACATCCTAGTTTAGCGAGTATTATTTACAGAAAAAAACAACAGAATAGTTCATATGAGTGCTAACAAGTACTAATTAAATAAATATAGTTATTATACTTCATTGTTATGTTTTGTGTAAAAGCTATTAGTTTGTGTTTGGTGCTATGTATAATCCTCTTAGTACTCAAATAGTACAGGGAGAATCAGTTTACAATATTTTATCGCTGCAGAATTTTACTTTTTGTTGAATTTGTTTAATATCTTTCCAGTTCAGGAATTATAATTGTTCATATACTTGAATTTTTAGGTATTAAATTTACCAATGGCTTCAAATAATATATTTAGGCTAATACCTGTTACGTTTAAGCTGAAGGCTACTAAAACTATTGCTTTACAAAAACTCAAATAACTGTATTGAATATTTGTGTTACTACGTCTCTCTCATACTATAAATGGAATGTTATATAAAAAAAATCTGAAAGTGAGAGCAGTTTCAAGCATGTATGTTTATAGAGCCTAAAATGAATTGTGTTTCTAAGAACTAGTTTTTCCAAGAAATTGTGTTTAGTTTCTATGAAGATGTGTACTAATTTCCTCTGAAAAACTATGAAGAATTCATGTAATGTATCTGCTAGCTATAATACAGTAATATTTATTTATACATTTACTTTCCCCAGAGGGTTCACTTCTGGTTGGTTTATACCTTCCGGTTAAACCCACACTAGGTACAGCAAAAACGATGTCACTTAAATCTGGGTAAACTTATGGATATCCAGGAGCGGTACGTCACTAACATCAAATGTCGAGATTCTGCAAAGGTATTTCGATAAGTCTGGTCTACTGCGGGAGATGACTATTGGAGTTTTTAGTGTTCGTTCCCTATCATTCAATGGTTCTTGCCACCCCTTACCGGCTTTGATTGGAGAGGCTGGCTCAGAGCTGACTTGCTCTTCTTACGCCCACACCTCTAGGGGCTGAATAAATTTCATCAAATTTAGTCTCTTGAACGGTGAGGCATTTATGGAAATAACGTTTTGTCAAGCTCATAGATTAATTATAAAGGTCGGAAATATACGTGTTTTTTTTTAATAGGCTTCTCGACCTACTTATGTATGCCTGTATATCTTCTAAAACGATCCACCTAAGCAAATTAAAATTTTCAACTAAAAATATAAACAATTTGAGCCAGAATCGTTTTTAAACCAGACATTCCAGGTTCTGGAATTCTAGGTTTGTAGAATTCCCATAAAGTATCATCTCACTAGCATGTAACATTACAAATGAGCAAAACTCATATTTGTTATATCTTTGGCGACAACAGTAGCAACAACACCTTTTTATACTAGCCGTAAGTTTAGATATTTGTAACTTGCATAAAAGTGAAAACTATAAATACTTAGCCCAAATGTGAGTTACCTAAAAAAAATTTTTAAATGGTAGGCATATCAAAGTTATAACATCCGTAAAACATAAAGTAAATATTTTTTTTATTCTTCTGATATAGAGGGAAAGTTGTTTGCACAATAAAAGTTTAACCTGAATTATGTATGCTTTACTATAAATCCATAAGTTTCAGAAGCGTAAAATACAGTTTATGAATAAATTTTGGAATATTCTTTGTTAAATTTTTATAAAATTTCAAAGCTATTTTATGTATTCTGTAGTTCTGTTGTAATAATTAGTATTCAGTTTTAATTAAGTGCATGTTTTATAGTAAGGGTGCATGGAACAGACACACAACAAGGATGTTGTAGTTCCAGACCTATGCGTGTCAACGCTTTAGTTTTTTTTGTTTACTTTAACCTAGATTGTAGATATGAATTGATTTAGTCATTTTCCCGAAGAAGAGATAAGATTGTAGATTTTGAATGTATGTAGACTGATTTTACTGTATCACTGAGCGATGGAAAATGTCGGGAATAATCCTGATTCCTTCAAAAATGTTACTAGTAATTCGTGAAGTAACGTTAGGAATAATTCTTATGGGACATTTAAAAGTGCATTGTATGGCAGACTACTTGAATCTGATATAGTGTTATGTAGGTTTTGTAGATGTAGCTGTATATTAAAATGTCATGTGAAACGTGCCTGTGGGTTGGATTTTGAAATAAGCATGATATAAATATGTTTATTGATGTATTTGTAACTAGAGAATGTACGACTATGTTGTACGGGAATTTTGTTACTTTTCTGTAATAGACGTAGCGTAAGAAATGCCTGCACAGTTAAAAATTAAAAGAAAATAAGGAAACAGCTGAAACATACCCAACAGTACAAAATGTACAAATTACTTATATCCATAGAAACAAAAAGATACAGGATTTTTCAGTAATTTTTCTATATCTCAGTTTATGATGAAAATGTTTCTATTTCGAGCACGCCCGGGAAACTCCTCCAGGATACACTACGGCCAGGACCAGGACCAGAACTTACAGAGGATTTATTTTTTTATTTTCTTAGAAATCACAGCATCTGCTCCTCGATCTCTCACTACCAAAGCAGTTTACACATCCTAATTTTAGTCAAAGAACACCGGAACAGTTGCATTGACAACAATATTACTATATAGCAACATTGAAATACGTGTTAATCATTTCATTAAATTGATATCTACATATTTTCAGGTTGTCACAGCTTTTTATAAATACTGCAAATGTTGTGTTTTTAGGATATTTATAATCCGCTCTGTACCCAAATAATACAGGGAGAATCATTTTGTAATATAAGATAAACGTAATTGTGACACGTGGTGAAGGCAGGCAGGCATGCGGCGGGTGGGTTGGGACTCTTGACCCTTCTGAGGTAGCGTATCTGTAACAAACAGAATGGCTACTGGTCCTGTGTACGTCTAGCCCCAAGTGGGACTATTGTTGCGTTAAGAAGTCGTTGTGAGTTTTTAATTGTGTAGCTTAAAATTTCTGTCGCTTTCGAGTAGTCTTGTTGGTTGAGTAGTGGAGTGGTGAGTCAGTTGGTTTTTGATGTTGTTCTTTCTTCTAGGGTGGGTCATCTAGTATGACTTTCAGCTGTGGGATTTTCAACGGGTGGACGGCTTCCCTGGTTGCTCACTCACGGATGTGTTCCCACGGTGATTCAGCTGCCGTTGCATACATGGCTCTCGCCTGGCCTGTGATGTATTCTTACAGGCTGGGTAGTCCTGCACACCGTAGGACTACCGTGTTCCTGACGAACCATGGTGTGTTCGTCAGTTGGCGGAGCGCCCTATTCTGGAAAGCTTCTAGTGCCTTCCTGGTCGTCTTGGAGGTGTGTGGATACCAGGCTGGACCCGCGTTATGTGCCGATGGGACGGACTATCGTTTTGTAGAGCAGCAGCTTCGCGTTACTAGGTTGTCCGGAGTGAGGTCTCAGTAGGGCCGACAACCCTTGACGGGCGGCCATTCCAAGGCGGATCCTCCCTTTCGCGGCAAGCCCAGACGTTAGAGTCTTGTTGAGCACGACTCCCAAGTATTTAATGGACTTGGTCCACCTTAGTTGGTCCCCCTACAGGTGAATCCTCTCGCGCTGTGTCGGGTACTAAGGGTGTTTAGTGAAGCAGATAGCCTCGGTATTCTGGGTTTTGATCCTGACCTTCCACTTCCTCAGCCAGGGGACCAGATGCTCTATTTGTCTTCTCATGTAGGCACATGATTGGCGGATGGTGGCAGACTTACTGCAGAACAGTGCGTTGTCAGCTTAGAGGGCGAGAGACATCCTGGGAATGACTGGGATGTCATTTGTGTACCACAGGTACAGCACTAGGCCCAGTACAGATCCCTGTGGCATGCCCGCGGTGATGGGCCGAGAGGACGATGCGGCCTGTTCCACTGAGACAGAGAATGTTCTGTCTGCTAGGTAAGACTGGAGGAGCCGGAACATACTGCGAGGTTGTGGACTGTGGGCCAACTTGTACAGGAGCCCTTGATGTCAGACGCGGTCAAAGGCCTTGCTGACATCCAGGGAGACTGCGGTGGTGACCAGTCCCTGGTTATGGGAGTCAGTGAGGTCCGAGAACACTCTAGCCAGTTGGAGGGTGGTGGAGTGACCCCGACGGAAGCCGTATTGCTCGTTGCGGATTTCCGTGTGGACGTCCTCGGGGAAACGGGCCAGAATGAGTCGCTCTAGGATTTTCGACAAAGAAGGTAGGAGGGAGATTGGGCGGTAGCTGCTGGGTAGGGTGAGGTTTTTAAGTGGCTTCGGGAGTAGGATAAGCTTTGCTTGCTTCCAGGGTTTGGGAAAGTGTTTGAGTCGGAGGCAGAAGTTGAAGAGGGAGGTTATCCATTTCACGACCCATTCTGGTAGTCTTCTGATGGCTGAGGTGCCCAGTCGGTCTGCTCCCGGGGCCTTTTTCGGGCGAAGTCTAGCGAGGGCGCCGGCGACGTCAGCCTCCGTGATGGTGGGTGGTTCGTCCGGTTCTAGCAACTCGTCTTGGTCGGTGGCTTCCAGGAACCCCTCCACTGTACTTCAGTGTTCTGGGTCGTCAATGTCGTAATTGGGAGAGAACTGAGCCTCCATGGTGTCGGCGAAGATCTAGGCCTTCTCCTCGGCTGTGTAGACCAAGCCGCTCTGTCCTTGGATGGGCAGTACAGTTGGAGGAATTTAGCTGTGCTCGTGCAGCTCTAATACTACCCTTTCAAAAACGATCGCTATCTGTGTGGCGGGTTGCGTTTACGTGCGCAAGATTAAGGCGCAAGAATCTCTTAACAACTTTAAACTCACGATTTTGATTTGCCAATTATTATTCACACATCCGTTATTTTCAAAAACACGTTAAACAACAATATAACAACTGAAAAACAAGGATAAGGCCTATTATTGTTATTATTTGGTATTCTCTTATTATTTATTTACAATATATACAATAACTTCAATAATATTTAATTAATTTAATTGCTAGAATATAATTTTCTTATAACAAATGTTACTTACAATGATTGATTTTTCATTGGAGTTCTTCAATTCCACTCAAGTTGTCCTTCTCTTCTGGGTCACTGTCACTGCTGTCTGTATCCGAACCAACTGATATAATAAGGGATTCTATAATATTGTCAATCTGGGGTTCTGCGGCTGCATAGTCCCTTTCGATTTTCTCTACGTGCTTGCACTTTACTGACCACTCTTCTGCGCCCATACTTGATATCTTGTCTTCGCATACAGCTTTAGCTTGATACGGAGTGAAAGACGTATTTCTCATAACCACATAATGTTGACTTCGGCCCAAATTAACTCAATGGGATTGAGGTCTGGGTGGTAGGGCGGAAGTCGTAAGATGTCGTGACCCTCTAGTTGAACAGTTTCGTCCAAGGCGTACCGGACATGCCTTGGTTTATATAGCTGCACAAGTATTTAGAGATCAGGATAACAGGATATCGTCGCAGAATGGTATTCCGTTTTTTGAAAGCCACAACTTCATATCTTCCTTCCTACTTTTTGAAGTAGGAGCTTTATCAATTTGTATGTTATGGTAGGACACGTTATCGACTACTAGTACTGAATTTGGTTCTAAGTTCGGTAACACTTTTTCCTTTATCCACTTCATAAAAATGTCCCCATTCACATTTTCGTGGTAGTCTCCACTATGGTTGCCTGCTTTCCAACATGTAAAAGCATTGGGAAAGAACCCTTTCTCTCCATCCGCACGGATAAGTATTAGGCTCTCACCCTTGGAAATCGGCACGTGTAATCCTTCATTTGAGCCATTTGACCAAGTTTGGTTAGATACGTGAGACGATAGTATATAAGATTCGTCTAAATAAATTATGGGGTGTCCTTGTTCCCTGTAATTTTTCAACGCTCTCAAGTATGTTATCCTCTTCTCTCGGATTTCTGGCTTTTCAATTAATAATTTCCTATTGTTTTTCGTCATTCTCCAAGTAAATTCCAGGTCCTTTAATACACACCTAAAACTTTTCTCACAACCCTGGAAATATATTTTGTCCTATAGCGCCTCTCTCAAAGGTTTTACAGTCGGTATTCGATGTTCTTCAACATGGAAATTGTCAACTATTCTACGTCGTTCTAAGTCGCTGTGACTGTGGGGGGGGTGGATCCCCCACATCTTTCAAGGCCTCTGCAAGTTAGGCTTTTGCCTTTTGTCTCGAGGGTCATAGCCCTAGTAGCTTTCGCTACCTGTCAGTTGGGTAAGTGTCGTGGTGCAGTCGAAGTTGTAGTCGATGTCATCAGTCATCCATGGGAAGACGCAGTTGGGGGACCTCCTGGGCGCGAAGCTCACGGATGTGATCCTACGGTGAGGACTCTGCAGCTTCCTCAAGGCTCGATGTCAGGCCTTCTACGAAGCCCTGACTACGGTGTTCCTCACGAACCAGGGCGACCCAGTGGCCCGCCGGAGACACACGCTCTGGACAGCGAGCAACTGCCTCCTTGCGGTCTTGCAGGTGAGGTGGTACCATGCTGGGACCGCACATGTGAGCACTGGTCGTATCAGAACCGTGTAGAGCAGGACCTTCGTCCTGGTCGGTAGCTTCGTGGAGTTGAGCAGGGGGCCGATGCTGTCGAAGCCCTTCCTCGCTTGGCCACAGATCCTCTTGACGTGGGGTGTGAAGGTCAGCTTGGAGTCCAGGAGTACCCCCAGGTACTTGACTGAAGTCTTCCACGGTATGTCGTCGCCGTTGAGTGACACCACATTAACAAGTCTAAGTCCAAGTCGCTGTGACTGTGGGAGGGTGGATCCCCCACATCTTTCAAGGCCTCTGCCGGTTAGGCTTTTGCCTTGTGTCTCGAAGGTCAAAGCCCTAGTAGCTTTCGCTACCTGTCAGTGGGGTGAAGTGTCGTGGTGCAGTCGAAGTTGTATTTTCAGATACATTCATAAATATCTTTAAAAAGTGTACAGATTACTAAGATAATTATTTACTTTTAAATCTCTTAAGAGGCTTTTTCAAGCATTTTATAGTAGGGTACATAATTAAAATAAGTCAAAATTAGTGAATGCTTGCTGACTTAGAATTAAAACATAAAACTTTATTGCTTTAACTAGTTTAAAATCAATAATCAAATAACGATATTCTCCATATTTGTAGAGAAATATAATCTATAATTTTAAATTTTTCAGATTAGTTACTACGATTACAACTAGAGGGCTCTTCCAATGTACAAGGGATTAAAAATATTAATAATTTAAGTCTACAGTTATAGAAACAAATTATTATATTCCATTGCCACCTTTAAATATCATTTAGAATATGTATAAAAACATCACTTGGTTTTATCCCAAAGTATAAATAATCATTATCAACAATATTAGTAAACATATTTTAATAATTATAGGTTGTGTTATTTCTAGTAGTTTTATTTGTAATTACAATGTATACACCAAAGTACATTAACACCTCATAATATTTGAAAATTCTCTTGGAGCAAATAACAAATAAAAAAATTGAGAAAATGTAAAATATTACAATTTAAATTACTCATTGCTCTAATATTCGGGAAATGTTTTGCGTAATTACTTGAGTCGGCGAATAAACTGAGGCGGCTAATAGGGTTGAAGTGATGAAATATTACTACTACATTACCTACATTAATTGTAGTTTGTGCTGTTTCTAGCAGTTTTTGTTTGTGGTTACAATGGATACACAAAAGTACTGTACATTAACACCTAATAATATATGAAAATGCTCTTGGAGTATATAACAAATTAAAAGTTATTATTAAGAAAAGGTAAAATTTTAAAATTTAAATTACTCATTGCTCTTATCTACGGGAAATGTTTTGCGTAATTACTTGAGTCGGCGAATAAACTGAGGCGGCTAATAGGGTTGAAGTGATGAAATATTACTACTACATTACCTACATTAATTGTAGTTTGTGCTGTTTCTAGCAGTTTTGTTTGTGGTTACAATGGATACACAAAAGTACTGTACATTAACACCTAATAATATATGAAAATGCTCTTGGAGTATATAACAAATTAAAAGTTATTATTAAGAAAAGGTAAAATTTTAAAATTTAAATTACTCATTGCTCTTATCTACGGGAAATGTTTTGCTTAATTACTTGAGTCGGTGAGTACACTGAGTCGGGTAATTGGGCTGAAATGGTGAAACATTACTCATTGTGAAGTCGGACTGCGTGAGTAATGAAGCGGAGAGAGCTGATGGGTTTTCTCATGAAAAACATGCCGCTATTGTTAATCATTTATTGCTTAGGAATATTTTAGCAGTCTTTGTTATATACACTAGATAACGAAATACAACAGCACTCAATAGCATTGTATTCACTAGACCACTGAAATATTAGCTTTATATAGTTAGCAATGTTCATTATTTAATACGAAAAGAAACAAAACATTTTAAAAAGTCTGGCTGACCTTACAATATAATACATATGTTCACTTTTAGGAACAAAATTAAAATTGGTTGGAAATAAAACTAACCAGAGTTACAAGCTAATAATATGGTCTTATAAATTTAATAATTATTTCCAGTTAAAATATTTTGATAATACACATTTAGTACGATGCTATTCAATCATCACGTAAAACACACATTTACTAATCGTTTCTCACTTTGTGCTGTACATTGACTCTTAAGTTGCAATACGAAAGAGTGAAAATTTAAATTATCTGTATCAGATGACCCAAAATTTTTGATGACTACAACTTGTGTTGTAGTGTATGACGTAGTAAATTATTGTTGTATACTTGATGTTTATGATTAAGTAATGTTCACTTGCGACGAAATTAGTACACTGAATTTGGAACGACTGGGTCCTAAATATTAAACGAGGTCGTGAAACGTTGATTGGAAGGTAGGGCCCACGATATTAACACCAAAACACCGTGCCGGTTCGTCGAAGGAGCGGGCAGCCAGCTTGATCATAAAACTCCGACAACAGAAACTCTAAAATGTCCTCGCCCTACGGAAGCCAGAAGAGAAGAGAGCAAGAAAACTAATTCCATATATCTAGAAACCTGAAAACTAAAACCAATCAAACAGGCAGAATTCCACAGAAACATCTAGAAATAGAGATAAACCATCTGGAAAAAACAGACGACTCGACCAGCTGTAGGGAAACAGCTCCCGGCCCGTCCAACAGCCAACAAAATAGAGTGGCAAACGCCACACACTGATAAGCTGAATATCAATTGACAGTTCTGTAATTTACTTGGGACACTCTCAGTTAGGAAATCTCATTTGTGGTTATGAATGTGATTTTCAAGATACATCAAATCAAATTAAATCAAATCTTTAACTGATCGTAACAATTTGTTCACATTGTATGTCAAACGTCATAATTATTTCTAAATTTTAAACTCTCATACCACACAACTACCACATTCAAACTTACATAATTTTTCATACATTCCAGTCTCATTCATCCTTAGCCAATTTCAACCCACTTACAGCGCTGGAGTCAGTTATCGAATTGGGCCGTCTCCCAGTTAAACGCCAGAAACTCGTCAACGCTGTAGAATGCCTTTGACACCAGAAATCGCTTAAGACGAGCTTTTGACGCCTTGGGCGTTTGGGCGTTTTTCATAGAATTTGGCAATCTGTTGATGAAGTGAACACCTGCCTGTGAAGGCAAGTGCTCATAAACTACCGTTCTGTGTCTTCCAGTTTGGTAGTTATCTCTGCCTATAGTCTCATACCTGTGTATGTCACGTCCCCTGGTAAGGGCACATTTAGAAAAACAGAACAAAGATGTTTCTAAAATGTAGAGACTGGGCAAAGTCAACAGTTTCAAATTTTTTAATGCTGTCCTGCACGACTCTTTGAAATTCAACTTTGCGATAATACGAATCGCTTTTTTTGTAATTTGAACACCATCAAGAAATTATTGCCTGCACAGGTCCCCCACAACACCACCCCATAGGAAAGGTGAGAGTGAATTAGCCCATAATATGCCGCAATCAATACCTGACTGGGGCATTAACCGGGCCAAGGAACTCATAACATATATTCCTGAGGACTGTTTGGTACACACATGGTCAATGTGGTTATTCCATGTCAACCCTCGATCGAGGATTATTCTGCCTCAATAAGGAATCTGCCAACATGACAGCTGACCCACATTGGGAGTCCACTGGGCGCAGTGCGAAATTAAGCACGTTGGGTTTCGAAGAATTTGTTTGAAGGTTGAGGCTATTGAAATATTGAACACAATTGTTGATATCGACAAAGGTTTGTAGTTCCAAACCTTCTTGTGAGTTATCTCTGAAACAGATAGTCGTGTCATCAGTATTCTGCACGATTTTCCCATGCAGCAGCGATGAATGTCCGTCGTTGACATACAACAGGAAAAGGAATGGGCTGAGTATAGAGCCCTGGGGAACTCCATAACTCAGTTGCATTGGTTTGGAAAATTTGTTTGAGATCTGAACCACTTGAGCTCTCTGACTTAAAAATGATTTAATCCATAAGAGCGGCACGCCTCTGATGCCATGAGATGTAGTCTGTCAAGCAGTACTTCATGGTCAACGCAGTCGAATGCTTTAGAAAGGTCAAGGAACACACTTAATGTGTGATCCTGACGTTCTAGCCCCTCTACAACCATATCAACCAGACTCACCACTGCGTCTATTGTCGATTTATTTTTCCTGAATCCAAATTGGAAGCTGGTTGTTTTTATTTAAGAAGTAAAGCATTCTGGCTAGAAAAAGTTTTTCAAATATTTTGCTTAAGATAGGCAAAATTGAGACGGGCCGATAGTTATTTATTGAACAGGGGTTTTCTTTCTTGAAAATTGGATGCACTTTTGCAATTTTTAGGAGTGAGGGAAAAACTCCTGAGTTAAAAGACAAATTGACTAATTGAGTCAGTAGTTTTTACAATATGCATTGAACATTTTTTTAATAACCACATGGATCTCAATTCTAGATCATTTGATTTTTTGGCTGGGAGTTCTTGAATAATTCTATCGAGCTCTTCCTCAACTACGGGAGTCAGAGCCATTGAGGCTATTGGGCTCTCTCTACGCGTGGGGTTCCCCTGTGGCATTGATGGAAGAGGGCCCCGTCCACAAGTAACAGACGCAAAAAAGCCATTAAACTCGTCGGCAACCCTCGAAGCATCACTCACAAGTGTGTCCCCAATTTTGACTGTGATTTTCTTAAATTCTTGATGTTTATTGTTAATGATACTCCATACAGTTTTGGAAACGTTTTTTTGAAGAAATAATTGATTTTGAGACATCATAAGCTTTTGCAGCTTGGATCACCTTTCTGTAATTTTTTTTATAATTTCGAAAAAAGATTTTGAACTGTTCATTGGCTGATTTTTTGTTCAAGGCCAAATGACCTCAGCAGATCGACTATTCGCTTGGTGGATGGATGGTTGCTGTCCATCGCATCCACGTTGATATCTCCCATCAAGACGTAATCGTATTGATGATTAGTCAGGTCAGTGAGTAACGCTTCGAATTTTGAAAAAAAAAAAAAAAAACTGATCTTCATTTCCACTGGGAGACCTGTAAATCCCTATCACAATTAATGTTGACCTCTTAGTTTGTACTTTGATCCCAACTACTTCGAAATCTTTCGCGGTCGTTACTTTGATTGGAAATTTTGTGAAAACTAAATTTTGTCTCAGAAAAATTGCTACAACACCTCCTTTGGAGGTCTGGCGACAGTACGCTTCTGCCAATTTGTAATTTGGAATTTTGCATAGTTCAAGGTTTTCGTTGTTAAAGCCGTTCTCGGTTACAACGAGAATGTATGATTTCAGCTCCTCACACATCAGCTGAATTTCATCCAATTTGTTGGTTGCGTACTGAGCGTTTTGGTGGAGTAGTCTTAGGGAACCTTGAACATGGAATTTTTTATGTGTCTGATTTTGGTCTTTCAATTTAGTCCTTTGCTGTAAAGTGGGCTCCCTAAAAAAACTGAATTTACTTTTAAGTATTCAGAGCATCCTTTGCTCTGCAGAATGTCAGAACTGGGGGAGCGTCTCACGGCGTCCGCGTAGGTGACATCTTGTATGCTCGCTGGCCGCTGACGGGTGGTCGCCGACTCCCCTCGGGCAGCAACGGGCGTTGGAATGTTGGGGGTGGTTGCAGCCGTTGTACGATGATTCCCCTAGAATCGCGGCTGCGCCGTCATCCTTGTTCCTTGAGTGGATATAAATGCTTCTCGGCATGTTTTAAATTCTAAGAGAACTCTCAAGCAATGAGCAATGCGTAAATTACATATATTATTTACTAAGGAGCTGATAATAAATGTCTCTACATTCATACGCAATGTAAAATTTTTTCACACTTTTCAAGACTCTATTTCCAGCTTTAAATAACAAAACTTGAAATATATATAACAAATTCATAGGTATAGAACATATCTGGATCTTAAGGTCCTACTAATAGTTAGAAATGTTACCACCACTGTTTTTGGGTGAAAGGTTCAGTGAAAAGGACCACTTAAGAGTTTCCACAGGGTAGCGTCCTTTCTCTTGGTTATGGACGACCTGTTTAGGTCTGTAACATGAGTGGTATTTTCCCACAGGTATATACAGATGAGTTGACATGATAATTCTTGTGAATGGAAAGTTTATAAAAAACACAGTTACGAAATCGACAAATGCAGCCCTGAACAAAGCAGTAAACCGGTGTTACAGGATTGGTCTTAGTGCTAACCCGGCCCAAGTTTCCCTGTCACAATTGGAAGGGGGTAACACTGGGGGCCATCGGTAATGTTTTGCCCAGGAGGCTCTACTGTCAAGTTCATGTCTCTATTTAAGCTCTAAATGTTGTGGACAGGTAACTGAATTAGGGGCTACAACTGCGAGGGAAATATAGTTATTGATGCAGTGCAGTCTTTCGATCTGAGAGTCTTGTGATTTTCAGCCTGAGCTATTGTAGGGGCTTTATATCTCCGGGATTAGACCTGGACTAACGTTTGGGGCTGTTGTCTGGTGGTTAAATACTCATCCTCCCGTGGGCTAGCGTGCATCCTAAGGAAAATCTGTTTCGCAATAACCGGAGGTAACCCAACTGACCCGGATATTGGCTTAAATGGTTGTCTTAATCTAGATGTGTTCTGTATTGTAATATTAGGGAAGATTGTTTACTCCCTTTAGTAGGAAGGGCCTTATCTAATCTTAAGCTGTAAATGAGTTGTTAAATTACCTTGCTGATTTAGTGTATGGTTTGCTACACATTATTTCAAATATAACTCAATGATTTACCTTTGACAAATCCTACAGGATTAGGATGTTTTCAACAAATTATTTGTTCAAGGGGGTTTCACAGATCAACGCCGTACTCAGTAATCCCTTATAATTTTTAACTGATTTTCCTGAAAATTTTGGAATTGTACGTAGCAAGATTAAAAAAAAAAAAAAAAAAAAACTGTATTTAATTTATGGGAAGATGGTCTTGAATTTTGACTTCAAATTTAATTTAATTGATAAAAAATATAACAAGATTGTAATAATATATATTTTGTGCTTTAACACCCTCATAAAAAAACTCTTAAGAAAAGTATAAATCTGAAAATTCCTCTTTTCGATTTTCATTCTAAAACGCACACTACAAAAAAGCCGTTCATAAAGGCTTTACAAGCAAAAAGTTGAGTTATTAGGTATTTATCATTAGATTATAAATTAAAAAAGAAGTTGCCTAAATATATATGTTCAAAGATTTAATATCTCGCTTATGATTTAAAATAACCTTAGTTTTTTAAAATGTACCTAAATGGTAGTAATCGTGTTTTTAAGTTGTTACCACAAGTAATTAATAGTTAGGTATTGCATCATACCAATATTTTAGTTAATAAATGCATTGCGTTGATCATTGTGCTCTTAGATGTACACATAAATGCTAGGATATTTATCATTCCACTGTATATTCTGACCTATTATCCATATCTGGCGTTTACGTGTATCACGTGTGCATGATAAACTGTCTTGCTACCTTATTTCTTAGATACAAATGTTTTAACAACATTCTTTAATTGGTTCATTTAATCATATAATTAATGTATAAATTTGAGTCTACTTTCTTAATAACTAGATTAGTTAGCTTATAATGATACAACATGTAATACCTTATCTAGATTGCTTTAAATCACAATTTGAGATATTATACTCCTTTATAAACTTCCATTCTTTCAAGGCTCGTTAGGAATTAATTACAAGCATAATTACTTGATACGCTTACATCATATGTAATTAATGATATCTCCGGTGTCTCAACTTTACTTTGAGGTATTACATTAATTATGAGGAACGATGATTTGATTAGTTCATAAGAAATTTATTGCTAGTGTATGATGATGAATAAACGTACAGTATTTTCTCACAATGCGACTTTATTGCCTATTAAATACGTTTTTTGGAAATGTCCAACAAGCTAAATATAAGGATAGTATAAGATATAATATGCAAATTGGTTAAATATTTAATTGGTGCCATCTATATAAATACAAAATCGTACTTGTCATGACTATTTTTATCGTAATATGACATTTGATGTTTATTTACTGAAATAAAAAAATGTGAATAAATTGCGTTGTGTTATATAGTTAACAGCTAAATGCTATATTGTTAATTTTATATTTAAATACATGTTTGAGATTTCAAATTAAATAAAAATTTCATGAAAGTGTTTACGGAATACTTTTAAATACAAATGGGCATGTTTCCATTGTACCTAAGTAATGGACATATCAAATTTAGTTAAATCTGTCCGGTAAGTTTAACGTGACTATAAAACATAAAAAAGTTTGCATTTATAATATAAACAGAAATATGATTATTGATGAATTATAGTTATATTATTTGCTGTATTTCTTGTATTTGTACAAGTATTTCTTGAAATTTTAATGTACATATTATACAATAATGAACAATAGTATAAAATATCATGACGAATAGTGTCCCTTACTATTGTGTTTAAACAATAATAATGTAGCAGATAAATCAACTTGAGTCGGGGGACAATCCTCATTAAAGTGTTTATAATTATGTTTTATTCACACGTTTGTGCCCCTAAAATATATGTGTTGGGGTAATCAGATAACAAGCGTTCTGTTTAGTGTTAGTAGTAGTCGTGACGTCAGCAATATAAGGCGACTGGTGAAACGGAAGCAACAATTTACATGAAATATTATTTTATATCCATGGAAACAACATAGCATTAATACAATTTGATGCTTTTAAATAATTCTAAAGTATTATGTCGCTGCAATTTTCAAACTTATTCAATTCACAAATAGCCCCGAAAGTACCACTAGGAACACGGCGGGACAGCCAGAAGCAGGACCAGTATCAAGATTTACTTGGATGAGTAATTAAATTAATTTACTTTTATTCTTTATTAATTAAAATTATTTTACTCCCTATCTCTCGTTACCCAAAGCAATTTTTGTCCTATTTTTTAGACTATTACTCACAGCTAAAAGCACTGGAACTGTTCATCAGTATTGCTAACAGTAACACAATATATTTTTATGTTTCGTGTAAAAGCCACTAATTTGTGTTTGGTGTTGTGTATATTCCTCTCAGTACCCATAGAGTACAGGGAGAATCAGTTATCAATATTTTATTAAAAATACAGTCGACCAAATATTTTGTGAATTTTCAAATAGTTTTATTACAAATATTTATATACCCTTTGATGAGAAACATTTTTCAACTTTACTGTTTTATGGAAATCTTGCTAGAATTTTTATGAAGCAAGATATTTGTAATGAAGTGAATTTAGTTAATTCTTTAAATTTAATATATAAAAACGATATAATTTTTTACATTAGTAAAAGTTAATAATTGAAATTCAATTAAAAAATTTTTTTACATAAATATGTCCTAGAAGTTTTAACTCATTCCGATAGTTACTGAAATTCACGCCAGATCTCTCTTCCACAGTACAAGAGGAAATAAAGGGTCTACTAAAATTATACAGTGTTAACAATGTCTAATTAAATTCCAATGTTACATTTAAATATTGAACTTTATCTATATACCTAATAATAATTTAATTTCGGTTTCTTGATTAAATATAAATATATCGTTTTGGAGAATAATGTTTGAGCTAAAATCGAGGGGGCACCCTGCTGGATTGAACCATTGCCTGAATAACCGAATCACACGTCTTCGTAAGCAATGGGAGCTTTACAACAGCATCAGTGCATCCACTTGCCAGATAATTAAAATTTTATTGAATTAATAAAACACAATATTCATTTATTAAAGTTTCCTGTATAATACAATATCCCCTACAATACAGTTTACGCGTACTAAATTAAGATGTTGCCTTGTATTTAGTAACATCTCCCGAGCGAAGGTTCCTTCTATACTCAGATAAAATAACTTAAATGTAAAAATAGTTCTTAACATTATTTTATTTTTAAGAGCACTTCTATGGAATGGGTCTGTTAGTACAGAAGTTTAAAGCCAAATTGCTTAGTATTATCCACTCAACCTGGATATCGCTAGAAAAATTTACCCTAAAAATAAACCAATCTATACTTATGCCAGTTGTTGTGGAGCTCGAAATAGGACAGAAAGAAAGTGTGAAAAGTTAGAATTTTATTTTATCTGCTTAGTACACTTAAAACAAGTTATACGTAAATAAATGTTCAATCAATGTCAGCCAACTATCATATACAGTCCGAATTTTGTCCACTTCATATTGTCTGGTTGTGAATAGCTGTTACAATTTTAATTTAACATTTCAAGTATTAACATGGTGTAAGTATTTATCAACCCCATTACGCCACCACTGTGTCACGCGATGAGCATTTACACGGTGATATTCTGTAGCTGTCTTATGTTAAAGTTAATGTAGATAACAGGAGAACCTGCTTATAAGTTACTAGGCAAAGTATTTAAAGCTTAAATTAAATTATGGATATTACCATCCAAATATTTATAATAATTATTGAGTAGATATCGCAGAACGTACCTAAAACGGAGTGGTTAGATATAATTAAAACTCTTGAAATAAATGCCGGTAAATAAAGAGGTATATACATATGATTTCCTGTGTCATAAAAAAGGTTATGATCTACATGTAAATATTTGAAACAATAATGTTAATGTTAGGAATAATTGGAAAAGTAGATTTCTGCAAACTTTTACGAAAGTCTGGGGGAATTGGCTTTCAGATTCATACCGTCTTTATGTTTATAGAAGTCTCCATCTTTACATGTATAACGAAATCACTAAGACCACACTCTGCAAAATTGTTTAGGTATTGGGGTGGCATGCTTAGGTAAGCATCATTATCCTCTGTGAGTATCTTAGCCTCTAGCAGCTTCCCTAGTCTGAGTCCCAGTCTCTAAAAAATAAAAAAAAAACTAACACGTAAAATTTTAATCATCACCCGAGGAAAATTTTCCCGTTGGCAGCCTTTAATAATTCAAGCACTGCCCTCTATCGGCTCACAAACTCACAGTTACAAAGTTCTCAACCATTTTCAGATATCACCACTGTCATTAAATATTTTTAGACATGCAGGTATTTTAATAAATGTGAAAACCTCTTAAGCTTCGGGATTGGCACCCGTTTTCTAACGGTATTCAACTCCAATTTTAATGTAATCTTTATTTTAGGGAAAGTGTAAATATCCATAGATCTTTATGACACCCAGACAGCTTTGTAAAACAACGCTTCAGCTAATTTAATTAATCCTCTGTAATGCAAAATATTATGCAAGTTAATAAAATTTACATATTATGAGTTAAGCGTTTATATAATTACGTTAGTGACTGTCACTCGTGTAATAAGACTTTTAATAGGTGTAATTTTGTAAGGAAATTGAAAAGTGCTGAGTATTTAGATTACTTAAAGTACTGCATACAATATTTGTTAAATATACATAGGTTTTTATACGTAAATGAACAACAGCGTAAACGATATATCGAATACTATCCCTGGATATTTTATACCACACACCATAACCTAGTACAGACAAAAATCTTTAAAATCCTGTTTTATTCCACGTTTGTCTTTACAGAATATACATATCAGCCAACCAATCAGATAATAAGAATTGGTAAAAGTTCCTGTAGGTTGGTCGGTTAAATGTTGGAAAAAGATGTGAACTAAAAATACGTAGGACCTAAAATATTTAATATAGAAATAAATGAAACAGCTGAAATATACCCAACAGTTATGTGTATTAAAATTACAGATTTCCATAGAAACAAAAAGAGATCGTTTTAATTTTTTTTGGTAGTTCATTTTTCTTGTTCAAAATTATTTCAACTTGCAGTAATTCTGAGAATCAACACCAGGGCAGGATGCGATGCCCAGGAGCAGGACCTACAAGGATGAGCGACGTACTTTAATTGTTTGTAAATCAAAATATCAACTCTCAATCTCACTAACTACCCAAAAAGTTTGTATAATATTTTCTAGCAACTAATAATCACAGCAAAAAACATTAGAACAGTTCATATGTAATAATAACGAGATTACAAAGTATACCTATCACAACTTAATGTACAAATTTATAATTTCTTAATATTTATTTAAGATTCCATTCTGGTTTTTTGTTACCGTAATTAAAGTTATTAAAAAATCCCGTTTGTTCGTCTTATGTAGAAGTTGCTAAGCTTTTGTTCTAGGCTACTTTACTCACTCTGTACCGAAAGCGTACAGGGGGGAATCAGTTTAAATTTTTCCAAGGAGCTATAAACTATATGCACTTTGGATCTATTACCATATACAACCTAACCTAAGATAGACTCAATATATTATATATTTATAACACTTGCTGCTCTCTATAGTATGTATATGGATAGGCAACCACACAATAAAAATTAGTTTAATGTTAGTAATATACTAGTTTTGACGTAAAGAAACAATGTCGCTAAAAGAGAACTTTATGTAAACAAGTCAAATTTACTTACAAATACTATTTAATATCCATAATAATGAAAGGTCAGGTAATATTTAGATAATTCAAAAGCTTTGGATTTAGAATTCTTTCAACGCTTAGCACGTAAGAGGAACATCAGCTAGAATAAGATGTAATGGCTAAAACCAGGACCAGGCCTTACATGGATTAGTCACTTTATACTTTAGAGTTCTAAGTTCATTCTCATAATATCTCTCGTTAACCACAGTACTTTACATCTCGGTTTTAACGAGTATTAAATGCAGCACAAAACACGAACATTTTATATGCAATGATAATAAAGTAAATTTTATTTAATTATTATGCATGTTTTCATTCATGTTTCATGTTTCAAGAAAATCATACTTAACCTATAAACATTTTGTACCTTTTATGAAAATAAAGAAAGAACTGGTGTCTGTTTTTAATTCTGTCTGTACCCAAATCGTGCAGAGAGAATCGATTTAGAATTTTGAAAAGTTCATCTCGCAGTTCTAAGTAACACTTTGTATTTGCTCAAACATATTTGCTAAAATTTTAAAAAGTAAAAGGAGAAATATTTCTTAAATTATATATATAAGACATTTTTCTGGCAATTTTCAATAGGATATATTTAATCTAGAGTTGAAATCAGTTTATGCTAGGTGTTTATGTATAAAAATTCTAATTACATTATGTTTATTTATTATACTTAAAAATTTGTTTAAACTGTGTTGCCCATTTTTGAGAGAAATATGGTCTATAATGTTCGGTTGATTCACTTAGTTAATAAATTTAACACCAGATGTTTCTCTCACACTACAAGAAATAAGACATATTCAATCAATGTTATATAGTAATATAAATGCCTTGTTAGATATAATACAACTTTCAAACTTCTACTTGTTAATGTAACTAATAATTATTTTATTTCTGTTTCATGGCAAACTAGAAAAATACCTTAGCTGAAAATGAGAGAGCACTCTGCAGAATTACACTATTACCAAAGTGATTGTAGTCAACAATAACAGTAGTAATAAATCTTGGGTCAAATTAAAAAATAATATATTTTACAAGCGACGAAGAAAGGTGGAATTTAGTTTTAAAAACTGAAATTTTGATTTTTGTCGTTGAAAATATTAAAAGGTTATAAGAGGTTTTTAAGTACTGCATACCTCTATTTCGGGAATATTCATCCTTAGAAGTACATTACTTAAAATATAAATTGCACTTACCGGGTTTTTTATGAAAAAGACTTCTCAAATAAAACTATTATAAACAAGAAAAGCTCTCAATTATAATATTCGCTGGGAAGCTCCAGTCATTGAACATATTTTATTACACAATCACTTTAATTACAAAAATGTACAAGTACGCCACACCAGGTGTTATGAAAAAGGCTTCACTGAAATTGTGTGCAAAGTTTAAAGTTGATACGTAATTTTATTGTTGAGAAGTCTGAAATACAGTTTTGCATCCCTCAGAAGACAAAAAGAAACTGTTTTAGTGTACTGAGTAATAAACTTCAGTAACGCTCAGGAAAATTCCCTTGATGAACATGCACCAATATATAATTCCTTATTTTCTATGGAAGACTGATTCACAAAATATTCTACTTACAATTTTACAGATGATCTTTTCCGACATAAGAATCCAAGATTCCAAGATACTTTAAAATTTATCCAATGAGTTTAGTTTTACATCAGGGTTTAAATAATATCAGTTATGGTCAGGTAGCAAGGTTACTACTACTCAAAGTTACAAAACTACGGTAATATAATCTTGTTACACACTTTTAGACCTGATTTTCCTGTATTAATCTTTCATTTTACATTATGAATACGTTGCATGTGTTAATATTTCACGTGTAACATCTCGTATGATTCAATTCAGCTAATTTACTAATTAATTTGTTCTGCTTTTTTCCCTTTTACATCATAGTTACAAATGAGTCCAATGTAAAACATTTACAAAAACTAAGCCATATCCAATGGAGTGAAATGAAACACCATTGAACTCATTGTTAAATATATTGAAACAAGGCTTCATATAAGATTTTAAGTATATAAATCAGAATATTTACAAGATATAATATGGATGGATTGACATATAGACAGAGAAACAATTCGAAAGATATAGAAAATATAGAAATTTAATTTTTTTCAGCTTCACTAATGAGAGGCTTCGATAACGGTCATCCAATAACAGAAGAAGAAATACAAAATAATACTACAATGTAATGAATTCATATGTTTGCTTGTTAAAATAAATTGTAGTATAACAAAGCACAAGTAGAAAAATATAAATTAGGAAATTTTAATGTCTAGTATTATATATGGACTAGCAACTTCCCGCCGCTTCGCGCGCTTTTCGTAAGCTTTGCCCTCGTTTTTGCACTCCTGGTTCAAGTATATACAGGGCGTCAAAAAAGTCCTGGGTCAGTTAAATATTTTTCAAAATATTTAAAATAGAGCTATAAAACCTTACACAAAGTTACTAGACGTACAAATCTATTTTATCACATATTCAGTGATCCGCTACTTCTTCAGGGGGACGGCCTGCCAGGAGTCAGAAGAAATTCTTAATTGTAAGCATAGGTTGATATGCATATCAAATAAAAGGTCTTTATTAGTAGAGTAGACAGCCGCAAACCCGACCTTAAACGGATAACCGAGTCAAAAATGGCAGCCGTTGAAAGACGGCTAGAGTTTGGGTCCAAAAAGTCCCGGGTCGGTAAATATTTTTCAAAATATTTGAAATAGAGCTAAAAAACCTTACAAAAAGTTACTGGACATAAAAATCTATTTTATCACATATTCAGTGATCCGCTACTTCCTCAGGGGGGCGGGCCCGCTAGGATTCAGAAGAAAACCTTAAATGTAAGTATAGGTTGATATGCATATCAAATAAAAGTTCTTTATTATTAGAGTACAGAGCCGCAAACCCGACCTCAAACGAATAACCGAGTCAAAAATGGCAGCCGTTCAAATATGGCTTGAGTTTGCAACTTGCTTAGGTTAATGTAAAAAATAAACTGATGAGCTTTTTGATTTTAAATTTACTAACGCAAAACTCCGAACCCTCTCAGAAATAACGAAACTTATTATTCTACAACAACAATTACAGTTATGGGTTAGTTAAGTTAAAATAAAAACGTTCATCAGTTTATTTTTTACATTAACCTAAGTTGCAAACTCAAGCCATTTTTGAACGGCTGTAATTTTTTACTAATAAAGAACGTTTATTTCATATGCTTATCAACCTATGCTTACATTTAAGAGTTTCTACTGACTCCTAGCGGGCCGCCCCCCTGAGGAAGTACCGGATCATTGAATATGTGATAAAATAGATTTTTATGTCCAGTATACATTGGACACCCTGTATATATATTGATATATATATATATATATATATATATATATATATATATATATATATATATATAGCCACACTAATTATAAAACGTATGTAATAATTGTGTAACTACCTTTATTGAGAGTTAATTTGACTTTCCAACAGAATTAAGGGGGACACTCATGATTCAAAATTATAGTTACAAATGTAAGATCAATCAAATAATACATTGTATTATTGGTGAAGTAAACAGTACTTCTAGTTTATGACACCAAAGTCTACAAAATCAATTCACTTATGAATATTTTTACTCTCTGAACAATAATATGCAATAAACGTCTCTAATATGTCTTGAAAATATTTTTATTCACGTCTATTAAATAATAAATAACTTAGCAATAATTTGGATACATATTTATCTGAATTTTTTTTCACCTCAGCCACGCTCAAGCCGCAGTACCTCGGAGTGATCAGCCCGTCTTTGAGAGTCCTCCAGATAGCCAAGTAGCAGCCGGGTTACTCAGCACAACCCACGTCAAACCCTGCAACAGTGTGAAGTACAGGGAGTAACATAAATCGTGGTTACTATTTTTTTTATTGTAGAAGAGAGAAATGTCTTCAGTGGAACCATAACAGTACTAAACAATGCTACGGAAGTGATTTGCTTGAATATAATTTAAAATTAACTAAGTTTAGAAAGCAATATGATTCGAAGCCTATTGGCAAAATAAGATACTTATCATAAACCTAAGAGAGATTTAATATTTTCTAACTAGATTTTTCCACAATATCGCACTCCGTAAAATGTAACATAATGCCCCCATGATCGTGGTTAAAACTAGAAAACAAATAACTCAGTAAAATAAGGCAAAATAAGTAAGTAAGAATGCAACCTCGGAATGAAAGATAATAAGCCAAAAATTTGCATATGTCTTTATTTTGATGGTATAAAACTTATTTCAAAAGTCTAATATAATCACGTGTACGCGACTTAAGATATTTATGGTCAAACTTCACGAAAATCAGTTTTTTGCAAATATCCCGTTTTCCTTACGCTTAATGACTTTAAAGGTGGTTAGAGAAATTGTAGAGCAAAAAATTTTCTTCAACTTTTGTCTGAAATAATTTTATGTACGTTCAACCCTTTTTGAGATACAGCGCAAAGAGTAGGCGACCGCTTACCTGTATATACGATAATGCGAAGTCAGCCAGTAGAATACAATAAATAATTATGTTATATTTTTAATTATTTACTTATTATTATTATTACCTAATACTATTATTATTAAATTTTCATTTTTATTTATTATTTAATGTACCATATTTATAGATAGTAATTATAAGTTATATATTCTCTAAATAATACTTATTTTATTTTTACCAAACATACAATATTAAAAGAAATACTTTTCGTCCATATTACTATGAATATTATATCTCGAAATACAAATCTCTTGTTTGACGTTTGCTGTTTCTGCGAAGCTGTAGAAGATGCTCCATCGTTATATATGAGCGGTTTGTTTTTACTTTATTCACACGGTAACGAATGAGTTTGGAATTTCTATGTATAAGTACAGTAGTTGTGGTTAGATAGTTTACTTGATGATGGGAATGGTAGGGTATTTCTCTGTGTTAGTATTTCTATACCGATTAAAATATATTTTATCCGTTAGTTGAAAACGACATCTTAGTATTAACAGACGTACGATTTTTAGTGTATCTTTTAAGTGAAATGTCTGATTGTTGTTTTATTTGTAATACATTAATATCAGAAAGTGCTTCTGTGAGTGTTGTGCGTGGCTTACAAACATTAAAAACTGCAAGTATTGACAGAAATGACGGTCATATAAATTATTTAAATACTTTGACTTCTGTGAAGGTGCATGTGGATTATCTAAAAGTGTATATAAGTAAAAATTAAATTGTTGCATCGAAGCGACGTGCAAAAGACGATGAAACTCCAACTGAAAAAAGTCCACCTCGTAAAAAACGAGAAGAGGTATTTGATTTTAAAACATCTTGCTTGTTTTGTGGTCAAGTAGCTGATGAATTGGTAGAAAAAAAGAAAAGTATAAACGAACCATCAGTAAAGTAAGTACTCTTGATTTTAAAAATAACGTTTTGACGAAATCTGAAGAAAGAGGCGACTTGTTAGGAAAATTAGTCAAAAATCGTATTTTTTTTGAACATGACTTGGTAGCAAGCTGAGGCTAAATCTCATGCTATTTGCTACTCTCATTTTTTAAATTGAATACTTACTGATAAATCGCACTCAGGTGGCCAGCCTGCAGTGTGGGACTCCCCTAAAAACGGGTTTACCCACTAAAAAACCTCCTCTACTCTTTAGGATTCTAACCTGGGATTGTGTATCAAATTACTTCAGGCTTAAGCCTGGTACTACTGATAGAATAGTATTTTTCAGTGACAGATAGTTCAAGGTTGGTAAATGCGGGGGATCTTGGATCGACTTCTGCTGAGATCATAAATGTAAATTGCGTCTCATTTTAGCAGACAAAGGGCTAAGGTACACTCACTAACACTTAATCTGGGTAAAAAGAGCTTAAAGTTGACTAAGAAACATCCACTAACAAGAGCTCTTGTAAAACGAGGATTGCTCTGAAGTCACCAATCTAAGTAGCAGACACAATCGACAGTCGTTGTCTCTGTTATCTTGCGATAACCATCGTAACCGCTATACACTGTGCACTTTAGTAAAATAAACCATCTCTAGTTACAAACGCAGTGATGGAAATTAGATTATGTATACAAATTAAAAAAAAAAAAAAACAGAAATTCTCTATTTATACGTCAAAACTATCCGGGAAGTGCTTCCAACATGTTTAGGTATGTTTGAAGTGTATGTTATTAATACACTGCAATAACCATACTTCTGATCAGTATTTCTTTATTTATATCTATATCTTTTATACAATATATAAAAATTTTTGGTTAATCATATGACGATCCCAAACATCCATCAGGTTGCCCAAACCTTTACCTATGTAGCTGATATTTTCAGGTATAAACGAATCACCATTTTTTAAACTGAATTAATAATTGTATTTCGGAAGCATATAAGTGAATAGTTTATTAGGATCTATAACAATTTTAGTTATCATTATATTTATGTAGAAACCTATAATTAATTTAAGAGTTGTACCTTAAACTAAACAACATACAAAACGATGCAAGGAGTATTAATAGATTTGATAGAACTTAACGTTCTAGGTTTCAGAGACGATCAGACAGCCAGTATTTTGAAACCTGAATTAATTTAGGTTTTCATCAATCAAATAGAAACCTATGTATTCAGTTTAAATGCTCTAGGACTTTTTTAACAGTTATAACACATACGGACACACACAAAAATTAGGGTTCTTCCCTTAGTTCAAGAGAAATCAAATCAAATCACTTTATTCCACATACTTTAGAATATACAAGAAAAACAAAGCTTATTATTACTATGGAAATTCCCAGCAAGACTACAGGTCAGAGTGCTGAGAAGAGTTCTTTCTTATATTTACATATCGTTACATAAAAGCTATATTAATGACAGAATAAAAATAAAGTGTCTTTAAAAGTATAACCTAAAATACTAACAACTTTGAAAAGAAAGGATTACAACTAATACAAATAACTTGTCTAACAAACAAAAGCAGGTCCACGTATGAAAATTAATTACTACATTAATGACATTGAAATTGACAGGTGCCAAGTTTTATGCAAAGATTAAATTAATAACAAATGGTCATACAACAATTAATTAACAGAGCTTTGGTCCGGTAATTTAGGTATAAGGTGACAACAACAGCGCCTCTGCAGCCCGCCATCCAACACGGAGCAACCATGCTGTCACCTTCCGTTTATATACAATGACGCTGTCACTCTCTGCTTCCCTAATTTCGTTAGGTAAATTTCGATACAGTATTTGGGCCAGATAAAATGAATTACTAATTTCAGAAATATGAATTAATCTAGGAATGGAATAACCGTAATTATCTTTAAACCTTGATGATGAGTTTCAGTAAAAATCATTTCTTTATTACTTCTTATGAATAATAACAATGTTTTGATAAAAAGCTGTCTTATATTAAGCACAGGAAATTCCGCAAAAAGTAATAAAGTAGGAAATCTATAGCTCTTTTTTAAAATAGTTTTTACTATTGCTCTCTGTGTGATCGCCAGTGGTTGCAAGACAGCAGCGGAAGCACCACCCCATGCCAGTATACCGTATTGTAACACCGACTGCACGTAGGCAAAGTACACAGTCCTGCACTGATCCACCGTCAAAACATGACCAAGCTGTGAAAATGCGTTCATAAGTTTCCTTAAGGCTTTATTCAAATACTGTGCGTGTGGGCCCCAGGAGAGTTTATAATCAATGATAACACCCAAATATTTGTACTGGTCCACACGCGCAATTGCTTAACACCCACACACATTCGACAGCGGATCACCGCAGAAATGCATCCTCAAAATCCGAAGGTCAGGATCGGCTTGATTTCTAGTAACGATGGGCAAATATTTAGTTTTACTAACATTAACTGTAAGAGAGTTATGGTCAAACCACATTTTAATTTTTGATAAATCCTCCGAAGCCTGTTTCAAAACTTCGTCCCACGTGCAGCCAGCAGAGACAACAGCCGTGTCATCAGCAAACAAAATTGACATTTAATTTAGAGACATTATTGATATAAATTAAGAAAAGTAGAGGCCCCAAAGTGCTTCCTTGGACAACTCCAAAATCAACACCAGCATTGTCACTCTTGATTCCATTTATAGAAACTACCTGAAGCCGATTCTGGAAGTAACTCCTGAACCACTCTAATTCTTTACTCCTTACACCAACTGCATCTAACTTTGCAATAAGCTTTGTCCTGTCAACGGAATCAAAGGCCTTTGCAAAATCTAAAAATGTAATCAGCACTCGCTTTTTCAACGCAATCTGACTTGAAATAAACTTTGTAATGTCAAACAGAGCATGTGATTTATTTATGTTATCTCTAAATCCATACTGAACATCAGCAACTATATTATGTTGTGAGAGATAATTTGACAGTTGCTGTTTAACACTTTTCTCTATAAGCTTGGAGAGGGTCGAAAGTAATGAGATGGGCCTGTAATTAGAAAAGGAGGCTTTTAAACCAGACTTATATAAAGGAACAACTTTGGCAATTTTAAGTGCATTCGGAAACTGTCCAGTACGAATACTAAGATTAATAATATGTAAGAGAGGAGGCGATAAGGAGTTAATATTGTCTTTAATTATTTTTGAAGGAATTGCGTCAAAACCAGGCGCCGATCCTCCCCTAATACCTTGAACTAAGTTACAAAGTTCATCCTGAGTGACTGACTGCATTTGAAAAACTGACTCCACTCTATAGTCAGCATCATTCACCTCCGCCTGTCCCCAAGGATGTATAGCATTTGTTAACTGTAACCCCACAGAGGCAAAATATTTGTTAAATGAATTGCCGATTTCTTTTACTTTAGCAGGAGTAACAGCGTCACTGGAGTCAATGAACGCTTCTACCGGGAAAGGCTGCCCACATACCGGCTTGCAGGCTACCTCATTGACAACCGACCAAAATTGTCTAGCGTTACTAGCGTTAGATAATTTATTTTGATAATAACTGAATTTTGCTCGTTTGATTGTAGAACGAAGTATGTTCCTGTAGCACAGAAACTCGTTTCGCAGATTTACATTGAATGGTTGTTTTTTAAGTTTTTTGTACAATTTATCGCGATTCCGAATTGATTTAATAAGACCCGCGGAGATCCATGGTTTAAGTTTCGTATTTTTTGCGGAGAGTTTAATTTTTTTTGAATTTTTATTAACAATGTCTTGTAAAAGAGCAATGAACCTGTCTGTTGATAGGTCCACGTCGTTACAATTAATAACCATAGACCAATCTTGAGATTTAACTGAGTCATTGACTTCAACCCAATCGGTTTTAACAAAGAAATTTTGGGTTTCAATTGTTTTATTTTTACTACAAGATGATTCTATATTTAGAAAAATTGCACTGTGATCCGTTATGCTGCATCATACACCGCGGCAGAAACATTAAGTGTTTTTTGTAGTTTAATAAAATAATGGTCTAAGCAGGTGTTACTCTCAGATCTTGTTACCTTGTCGATACAAGATACAAAACCAGCCTCACTCAAAACTTCTAAGTAACGTTGCTCTACAGAATTTAAAGCCACGTCTAGGATGTTGCAATTAATATCCCCTGCCACAATACGTAACCCATTACCGCTCATGGACTCGTTGCAGAACACGTTCATTGCGTCAATAAATATTGGCAAATTAGAACTGGGGCTACGATAAACAGCGAGTAAATGACAACATAATACTGGACTGTGAGAGACTGGGAGCAAGGAGAAGGGCTCTTTTCGGTGATAAACAACCAGGCGACGAACCAGATGCTAGTATCGGGGAAAAGCTTCTTAGCCTAATTAAGGGCACGAAGATAGGCTTACCCCTCTAACATCAAAGGGGCACACAATAAGCTCAGGTTGACGTGTGAGGATCTATGAATCCACCCCAATATCCCAAAGGAAAAAAAAAAAAAAAAAAAAAAATGACAATCAAAACCGGCCCAGTTAAAAGTCAATGACAAAGCATTGGCCACACCGCCCAACAACAGCTGACTACAGGACACTGATAAGGAGCTATCAATGTAGACGACCAGGCCATCGCACTGATTAAGACTATTGTACGATCGAAACAAGTTATAGCCCTCAATATGCATGAGATCGCAATCATTTGTTAGCCAAGCCTCAGTTAAAATAATACAATTAAACTTAACTGGAAAATTGTCTAAAACTACTAAAAGTTCATCAAAATTTTTATTATAACTTCGAATGTTTTGATGAACTATGTGAAATTTATTATTCTTGTTTGTCAGACAACCATTTACACCAAAAAAAATACCATACTCATTGTCATTATTGCAATTAAAACATGAAATAATGGGAGTATCTAAAAACTCAATCTCATCCCTTTCAAACATTAACAAAGTAATAACTTAATAGCTATCCGCCTGGCTTATACAATGAGCTAAAATAAAAAACAAATGTTGCAAATTTTTACTTTACTTAAGTTGATTTATTACCATGAAAAAAGACTCATTAATGGGTTAGTGAGATTTTAATATATATGTATACATTTAGGTACGTAGGTTACATAGACTTAAGGACCAACAGCAAATGTAATTTTACAATTTATAAGCTCGATTGAAAGCCTAAACACAAATAATTTCATATACATAAAAGAGACTAAATTAGCTTAAAAATAATGCGAATTTAAATTTCAATTTAGAATAACCTATTTATTATAAATTATAGGCTTTATTACAATACTCCATATTCGAATAAACTGCTAACAATAACTGTTTACAAACAACGCCTAACATTACTGGGTTGTAATCTGTACTAGCTATTATGTAGCTTGAACATTATTCTGCACAGTAAACAAGATATCATTAATGAAAAAAAAAACACATGTTAATATTCATTTTATATAAACCGATTAACTACCCTTTAAAATAATATCTAAATCTAAATTTAATGACGACAAATTTTAATTAAAAGCTGACATTAGAGCCATTTATACATCCTATAAAAATAGTCATAATAGAATATTTATTTAGAATATCTTACGTTAAAACAAGCTATCATTTTTAATTCCAAAGTTATGCCTTAATGTAAGTAAACATTTTAGTTTGTTTTCATAATGTCCAGTCTATTGCTGGTCAAATTTTTACTTATGACATAATTAAAACAACCTACTATGTAAGGTTGTAACTATGTAAGTAGTACTATGTACCTACATTTTCAACTACATAATTAAAATTCCAAACCATGAAATTTTTAGTGTTGGATCTTTTAAACACGCACTCATACTTATGTAGATTTAAATAACGGTGTAGTTTAATACGGGTTTCTTTTTTTTAAACACTTAGTGGTTATTTACAATATTAACAAATTCAAAGCTTATATACAATTCCTAGCATATTGTTTATGCAACTGTATATAATATATATACAGATTATATTATAATCATTAATTTTCCTACAGTAACTAACCATATTAACTAAAAAAAAAACTGTCTAGCACAGACCTAAATAACCAAAATACATACAAAATACTTTTTAATGGTTTGTACAATAATATGAAGAAAAGAAGAATAACTATAAAAATTTAACTATTTACCGCATCAAGTCCATGAAGAAGATCTAGGCAAGAGGCTGTGTCACAGTGGTAGCGGGAGGTGGTGAGACATTCGGTACTAGATGTTGAGCTGCCGATGACTGTTCTAGCTGGGCGACATGCTGGAGGTCCCTGACACGGAAGGGGCGATGATCAGGTGTCAGCTTTGCCATAACCTTGCTGTCGGAAGTCCAGACAGTAGACAGTTTCCCTTGCTTGACGAGAGCTCTGGCTCCATTGAAGATGGATCTTGACTGAGGCGTCAGATGTTCATTGAGGTAGATTGGGGTGTTGGGGAAGGAAACTTACTAGCTCTTGTGCCGTCATAGAACCCTTCTTCCTCCTCGCCGATAGCCAGGACGTTTTCATATCTCGTGAGATAAAGCACACTACAATGGACGGTGGTCCTCGGTCCCCTTTCCTGCCCTGGAGTCGATGTGCAGTGGAGATGTCCACGTCCCTGCAGCTCACATTAAGTAGTTGAGCGATACTACCTAGAATGTCGTACAAGTTTTCCCTAGGTGTCACTGGCACACCGGAGATCAAAAGATTATTCTTCCTAGTATGCTGCTCTAAGTCAAGCACATGTTGCTTCACGGTAGCGAGCTCTTCAGTCAGTTTCTTGTTCTCACTTCTTAGAGTGTCAATATTTTCACCAGCTTCCCTACAATGAGCCTTGACTTCTAAAAATTCAGCTTTTAAAGAGCTAATGTCTGATTTAACACTTTTAACCTCTGCTTGCACTTCGTCTAACTTAATATTGTTACTGTCCCACCTGTCGTTATTTTCCTTCCTGAAAGCCGCTATAGCGTCCAGTATAGTTGAACTGGCAGTCCCGGACTCGCTTGTCTTGCTGCTGTTAGATGCACAATCAACCGCACAACTTTCACACTTCCATTTCTTGTTGCGCGTCACAACTCCTACACACTTGAGATGACATACAGTAGTACAGTCTGAACACTTTATACCATCCTTAGCAGTTGCGCTGATATCCTCACAACACTTACTGCACTTTTCAACCATGTTCTCGTCGAAATAAGTTAGCAGGAGTAACACAGTTATAAACCTACTGACGAATAAAATAAGTGAAATATTTTTGTACACAGCTATAACTGATTTCAATCAGCACAACAACTCAACAGAGTAACTCGCAAACAGGTAAGGACAGCCAGGCGGCAGGCTAAAACAAACTACTTAGCCTTAGACGAGAGAGCTGATAAGCGATGTGAACGCATCGGCTGACTGATAAGAACTGAATAAATATGGGTATCGAATTTCTATACGCTAAGCCCTTCCTATCAAAAGTTAACGTATATACGGACAGACAGACAATTAAAGACAGGGCTTTATGAAGGATCTGGCAGGTCCTATTAATGTCTCACTTTATATATCATTTAAATAAAGAATAGTGATTAGAATAATATATCAATAATGATAATGATATCGGCCAATATTTAATATTTCTCGTTATATGCAAATTATTTGATGATAGGCACATTTAATATGTTATCAGTTCAAATACAATATTCCAATCATAAATTTTTTATCTTAAAACTAAATGTACCTACTGCTAGATGTTCCTGTTTCTAGTTTTAACAATAGGAAATATTCGGTAAATAATTAATACTGCCATTAAACTCTGTGTTGGAATTTTACCCAGAGTGCCCATACGATGTCCACATATCTCACAATCAATAATTTCATAACATTAATGTGATCAAAATTAATGACAGATCCGCAATACATCATTAGGATCTTTATAGAAGAAACCGTGATGCCACCATTGGTTCCAGCGTTTGGTACAAAAGTTTATAAGATTGTCAGAATTATATTTAAAGCATATATACTGAATTATCAGTAGGAAAATATCGTAGAAAATCATAAATCGCAACATGAAACACTACAAAATCTATAATTAGTTCACTGTACATTTAATTTAGATACAGCATCTATCGCGGCTACACCACTTAAACTACTAATTAACTATTGAAACTGTAATAACGGTAATGAGGCAACATTTATCGTTTATTTTTATTAGCTGGAACTCCCACACTTCTGCCTGATCACTCTCCAATACATAATACATTCATATCCTTTCCCTAAATATTAATAATATACAATCATTAATAATATAGAACTTATTTACAAAAATAAATAAAACAATAAAACACCTATAACGTAAACAAACAAACAATGTATTTTTTCTGTATTAAGTATTACTCATTTAGTAATTAAGCTAATTAGATCACTTCTATTTCCTGTAGTGCCACCATCCTATTTCTGCCGTGCTGATTGTTCTCAGTGGTTGATATACTTAGATATATGACTTGAAGGGCTGGAGAGATATTTTCTGTCTGTCCGTTGTACGACCACAATATATCTCGATAAAGACCCAAAATATAGACTGGATATTGAACATAAAACTAGACTTCTACATAAGGAAAAATTTAGTTCGATAATATTACATGTCACTGCATGGGATTTGGCTGTGCGTTAGTGGATATTTTTACATTGGTCTTATTGGAACCATGATATTAACGGTAAAATAGCGTAATAGATACATTTGTAAACAAACTCAATTCAAACATAAATGATTAAAGCGTTTGACATTTCAACACATGAAACACTAATCCATAAAATATCTTTAATAGGAACTTTCATTACTTGAACACTGATATGAAACGATGTATAATTAAAAAGCACTGAATATATCATGTTTTAAAATATGTCAATAAGGATTTTATATTTGGATTTCAAATTTAAAATGAATCTTCATTAATTTATTTCCGGTACAAAATTTAACGTTCATAAACGGTCTAAGCGGAACTAGTTTTCTCCAAGTTGAATGTATTGCTCATAGCAAAGAACAGAGGGTTTTGGAGGATCCCAATAGTATCAACCTAATTTCTCCAGGACTTTGTAACAAACGCTATAGGTTGTGAGAACTATATTCGTCGGCTCCATACTGAACTGTACAATAAATAAATATATATAAATAAATAAATATATATATATATATATATATATATATATATATGTATATATATATATATATAAGCATTTGTGAATACTAATACTGATATAATAGTATATACTCCTACTAATATGTATATCTTCATTTTTAGTATTTAATATTTATCGGGTTATTTTATCATATATGAAATATTTTCTAGATACATTAGTATCTACAGAACAACAATAAAACTAAATATTAATTGATATGCTAAAAAAGTAAAACATTGTCTTGCAAGAGGGCTTAAAAGGAGACGGAGAATGAAGTAGTAGAATTATCGACCCTCTTTTGAAAATTGTAGGATTCATTCCATTAAGGCTCGTTGTCCCAATGGCCCCGTTCAAATATTATTGCTTAATTCACGTTCCAATTACACCACTGACCGTTGGTCCAACAAACCTATACCTGTAAATACAAACTACCAGGTTCGTTGGACCAATGACCCTATATTTACAATTTAAAGAAACTAAACAAATAGGCGTTGTGCCAACGAGCCAGTGGAGTAATCGAACCTATGTATGTTTGCAAAATGCGTCGTTGGGCCAACGACCCTCTGTTAAAATTACATTTCTTCTTGAGGTTCGTTGGGCCAACGATCAGTGCAGTAATCAAACTGTCCCCAAATAATCGAAAGAAGAAAGACGGGGGTTCAGGTCACAACTTGCTCGCTAGATTGTGGTCATGTACTGTGAAACGCTTCGACATTGGATTACATAGGGTTGGTCTAACCATGATAAACTCATCGAAATCACTCCACACACTCATCATCATCCTCACTTCATCGATCCTCACTCACAATTAAACGGATCAAATAGCGTAAAATACAATTTACGGGATTGATCAAATCGTGATTCTAAACTGTTAAAATTATTTCTTGATTTCTTAAACTCTTAGACAGAAAAGTCGGGTTATGGATTTTCTTCTTTCTACAATGAAGTCTTATTTCCCGTTTTTTCTCGGCGCATTACATTTCCGGCTTATTCCCTGTTTCCCCCGGTCGGATGGCCACTCTGTAGCGATGTTACGGGCATACAGGGGAAGAGTCGTCCCCTCTAACCAGCCTTAATTCAAAATCGAAATCTTTTTTATAGCAGCGACAGTATGTACATTGTATGCAAACTACAGAGTTTCTAAAATTCCAGGCATTCATACACACAATACACATTCATACATACAACTTTTCAATCACGCTTCTTTCATTCATCGCCAATGCAACCCACTTAGTACAGTCTTCTAATTGGGAGGTCTCCCAGTCGAATGTCAAAAACTCACCCGCATTATAGAATGCTTGAGACACCAAGAACCGGTTGAGCCGGGTCTTTAACGCCTTAGGCGTTGGGGAATCTTTAATGCACACCTGCTTGCGGGGGTAGGCGATCATAAACTACCGTTCTGCTCCATAAAAGAACCTCTTATCCTTTTAAGCCCCGTAACATTGATCCCTTTCCCAGAACCTCACTGGAACACTTAGATAATCTCCTGGGAGACTTAAATAACCCTCATCTACTGATAAGGATTACTGACTACTTATTCTCGTAACAGACACAATACCCTCAAGAAAAGAATACCCTTATCTTTTACCACCTGGTAACATTTGCTCCTTCCTGAGATAGGTAACCATACACCTAGATCAACTTAACTCCCTGTAAAATCTAATCTCTAAATGCAATATAATTTCCTAAAATCTCTTCTTCAGCTTATTCCCGAATCTGGCCCAGCGAGTCTACGGCGAGTTTCTAATATACGTTACTATATTAAAAGACTACATTATATTAATCTTGTTCGTATATTGGCTACAGATAAATGCTTAGTATATAAATATATAGCTCTCTTTGGATTTACTATCATACGTTATTTCTAACAAGCAATAGATTCCACGCAAACAATTACTAGGTTGGAAATCCGGCTCACAGTCATAAGAAAGTAGTGCTCTAATTATAAGACCTATCAGAGCGTTTGGTTATGCGACGAACTCTTGCTTTCGTAAGATCACAGTACTCTTTGTATATTCATAGCCAATAAGCGTGAAGCGAGGATAGGGAAGGTGACAGTCTGCAGCGCGAACCCCAACCTCCTACATATAGCCCACCCCTCTCGAGCCTCAACCGAGTACAGACTTCTCTAGAGTCTGGTTCAGAGTAGTCCGGCTGGCGCCCCAACGTGTATTAACCACATTCCTGAGTTTGCTTGTTCAGGTATATTCAACAGTAATTTAGGCAAGTAATCTATGAGAAAGTTTTTGAACATATATCCGTAGGGGGCCGTAGAAAATAGCAAGCCAACAATTTGGATACCAGCAATACCGCACCAAGTATTAAGGGTCCAGTACCTTTGGATGGCTACCTCACGCATCCAGTGAGGTTCTGAAAAGCTCAGAACCTCATGTTGTGGCGGTTTACATCTATACTGTTTTGGGAGGTTGTTTCTTCGCGCCACAAAACGCTGGGGGAAAATATTCATCTTCATGCACGTTATCATTTCTCCCGAATTTGATCAAAAAGGTTCAGCAGCTCTGGAGGACAAGCTTGTCCATACCGGTAAAAAGTAACTGAACTACAACAACGTGTTCAGATTAAATAAAACAGGTTAAGACATAGCTGGCATTGTTATGTGGTTTATTATTCCTAAACAAACCATCCCAGGCTACTAATAAATATACCGCAATTAACGTTTAAATTTGATAGGAATTAATACTTTTAGTGTACGGAAAGTGTTTTAAAAACAAGTGGTAGACACTTTTAAATATCAAAAAGCAAATTTAGGAGAACACAATGGGGTGCTTAATGCAACAAAATGTTGCAAAAATTAGTATTTTTTATGGTCACATGCATCTTTTTTTAAATATAGTGTAATATATGTTAGGCCCATTTTTATAACCTTAATTTTGGTATGTTGAAAGACTGGTGGCAATTTGCAACATTCTCCCTACATAAGGATTTTTTTAAATATTTTAAATCAAGCATGGATATAATTTGTTATCATTTTACAATTCTTGATGAAAACATTGATTTGCCGAAAGATAAATATAAGGTAGGTGGAACTAAAGACGAACGTAAATGCTCCAGAGTAAAAACAGTATTATTTACGAGTAACTAGCTGACACAAAAAGTTAAAATTTATGAAAAAAATGCTAACAATCATGAAACATTGTTAATTGTTTCTATGGTAATCTATGTTAAATATTTAGTCAAAATTCAAAATTGAAGCGTAAACATGCTACAAAGTTTAGGTCAGGTTTTATTATACATATACAGAATTCCTGCTGCGCCCAAATTGTTCTAAATTACCCTCCACAATGATTGATAGTCAGTTAAAGAGTTGATATTAGCACGTCGAGCAGTTTTTACCCCATTTTAATGGGCCAAGAAGAATGAGCCACCTCTGGTTCAAGATGGCCAGAGGTGATTGTATGGTTCCAAGCTGGAGAGTGGATTATAGTAAAGGATGAGAGGATAGTGAATCTTTCCTCAACATAGCGCCCTGCTGGTCCCAGGCTCCATGACTTACAGCAGTGGTGAAATCCCTCGTCTGGACACCATTCATCGTCGTAGCGCTCTGCTGATCCCAGGCTCCATGGCTGAAAAAAGTCATGAAATCCCTCGTCTGGACACCATTCTTCGTCGTAGCGCTCTGCTGGTCCCAGGCTCCATTGCTGACAGCAGTGACGAAATTGTTTGTGTGTCTGGATTTTGCAGTATTTTTCACATATGTGCAACTGGATCTTTCAAAATTTTATATAAAGATGTCGTCTTAGTTTTGTAACACGAGACTGAGGGGTGGTGGAGGGTTGATGTTCATGTATGTTTCTTTAATATTGTAAATAAAATTTGGAAAACTAATTATTGTACTATTTTAATGCGTAACTTCTAGAAATAAAATATTGAGTAAATAGAGAAATATCAAGGTTTACAAACATTTTTTTAGATTGTAAGAACAGCATTCGCCTATTTTAAATTAGAAGTATAATATCTCTTTTACACTCTTAACAAATACAGTTAAATTATTTTTTTATTTCCGGGCACTATGTTAATCTAAAGCTAATTTTGAAAGGATAATACACAAAGTTGGGATATTTCAAACTCGTATAATCTTATATATTTAACTGCAAGGTATGACTTTACACCTATCAAATAGCTCTCTTAAAAGCTATTTTTTTGTACTTATAAGTTCGGAGTTATCTAGGATGGTTGAGAAGTGGCGCCAAAAATAATTTTCATGGCGTTTTTTTTTTTAATTTACAATTTCGTTTTGTTCTGCTTTTACTTTAGGGTATTCCAAAGTTTCTACCAATTCTTTTTAAAACACTTTACGTTTAAGGAGAGTTACCGTAAATGTACCTGTTTGATAAACCTATTTAATAAAAGGAGCAAATTCTTATCAAATTTAAACTTTGATGATTGATTGATTGCTATATCATCACTGACCTGTGATGGATGTGTTTGATAACAAATTAAATAGCAATTTCAGCTATATGTTAACCTTTTTTATTAATCTAAACACGTGTTTGTACGTTTCGTTACATTTTACTGCCATGGTCATGCGTATCTTCATCGAATCTGAACCTTTCTGAACAAGTGATAACTGATGATAATAATTTATTATCAGATTTTTTAGTTAGTCAGTGTTGTGCCGTGTCCTGGATGACGAGTATTGTTGTATATCAAAAATGATGCCTTTCACAAAGAAGAAGCGTTCTCTATGTTGACGGTGATAGGATATTAGGTAAATGTTTGCAGGACTACACAGCTGCTGCCGCGCTGTACGCTTGACGCTACCCGGACCGTGAAGATTGTTCACAAACGGTTTAACAAATACTTGATAGCCGTGTTCGTGAAACTAGAAACACACAACTGGACTACGACAAAGTGAACCAGCTCGCTAGGTCTGTAAGGAATGATAAGGCACCAAACCTTTTGGCTGCGATTCAGCTTAACCGTCATGACTCATCTAGGAGAGTTTGTTACCGATGCAGGAATTAGCCAACGACAGTACTCAGGTCCTTAGGACAGTAAAACGCACCTATACCGGATTTCACTACATCAAGCATGGCATAGAGATGACTTCTAAGAATGAAATTGTATTTATCTGCCCGTGATAACTTGCACGAAGATTAATATTTAAGTTCTATGGTGAGACGAAACAACTTTTCAAAGCAATGGAGAAATGAGCCGTCATAACATGAGGTTTTGAAAAGTTTTTGTAAATCCGCCTGGATGCGAGACAACCAACATTATTACTTGGTGCGATAACCAAATTATTGGCCCGTTTTTTTTAAGAACACTTTTGCAGTCTTTTTTTTAGAACTGTCCTAGTCAACTACCCCCCTCCCCCAAATCCTCGGATTTAATGTCCTAAACTACTACTTGTTGGAGGCTTAAAATAGTTGGCTTATGCATCAGGATCCAAGACTCGAGAAGGAAAGATGCAACGAATCCGGGCTGCCGTTCAATCAATAATGAAGAAGAGTTCCAAAGGACTGTAGAAAACTTCTGTTTCTGGGTAAATCTCTGTTTGCGAAACAACGGATTACAACTCTGACGTCTGTAAATGAGGTTAGTTTAATAACGCCATTGTCAGGCCGAAACAGTTAGAAACTAGATATATGTAGGAAAAATAATTACGTGTAACGGAAAAATGTAAAAAGTAAAAATTCAATTCACTAAAACCCTACGCAAATACAGGAGTTCAACACTTTGCGATGCAGAAAACGTTACGAAAATTAGTATTTTTGAACCATAAAACCGAATTTTAAATAAAAATATTTGCTGTTTAAAAGAGCTATTTAAAAGGCGTAGTGAACAGTGTATTTAGTACAATTTTCACTTTAAATCATTCATAACTCACTTATAAACTGTATCTACTTTTCACGAAGTTTTGACATTTGTACCACCAATATATGTTAGGTATTTATCAGAAAGGTACGCTATACAGGTTGAGGTAGACCACCCTTATGCGATGTATAGCGTCTGAACCGAGAAACCTACCATTTTAACGAAATTCCCATAGTTCGACCTCAAAGGATTCGGGAAAATTGTTTGCACCAAATATGCCCCAAAAGGCACTTTTAGAGGAACGGGGTAGGGGTAATTTTTTTAAGATTTTAAAATTTAAAGCATCGTCTTTTTGTACTTTTTGTACCTTTCGGCCGGCAGTACCCCCTTTCTTAATAAAATTGAGCCTATTAGAGTTGATCAGATGGTGTAGTATAGTGAAAATGGTTTTATAAGCCTAAGTGGAGTTTACGTAAAATGCTGTATTCTCTCAATTATCATTATGTTATTTGGCTAACTATTTCGTTGGCAATGTCAGTTTGAGCTCAGCCAACAACATTGTCTTACATACACTTCTTTTGTCCTTAATCGTCCAAAAAGAGTCATTTACCTTAGGTTTCGCACTTGGAAATTTTTGAATTTCCAACCTTTCTTTTATTTAACAATCCGTGGAGTAATTTGTCGGCTCAACGGCAGAGGATGGAGAAGTGACCTTTTGGAACACAGCTCACAAAGTCTTTATTATTGCGCAATTCGTAAGGTCGAGCCACGTGTACGTGTTCCTGGTCTGGCGAGGCAAGGTCACGGAGCAAGGTCATCGGCTGGGGGACGCTGGTGATGAATGGTGGCGGTGCCGGTCTTCCTACAGAGGAAACTAGAGGCCAAGTCTCGGTGGCCATCAGGACACAATCAAACCTTGATCTCTAAAAGGCTTGATTTTTACTTTGCTTTGGAAGGCGCATCATCAACTAGGGATAGTTTTTTCGATTGTTAAAATATCGAAGTAATTGTCAAGTGAAGTTTTCACGGAAGTATTGTGTATAGGCAACTGTACAAGGAAAGTAATACGAAATGTCGATATCTAAAACCAATATTGTTTTTATTCATATACTAGCAGTAATCGTGACAGTTAAGAATGCCGATGTAAATTTTAGAACGAACGGTAGAATAGTTTACTCGTCAAATCAATACAAACAAACAAAGGCACTCTCGCGTTTATAATATTAGTAGATGTTACACGCACCTTCGCCTGCAATTTTTAAATTTAAAGTCTGTACTCTACTTAGTCAAAGCACTTATGATGTAAGATAATGATCACCTGTAATATGATATAAACGTAGTTAAGCATACGATCAGGTACGTATTATTCTACAGTTCATGGTTAGACGATCAGAAGTTAAGAACTAACTCTAATATTACGTTTTGAGAGTGTAGGAGCATTTCTAGTTAAAATTAATTATATAACCGACGCCAAAGCTGAGTTTTACTTTTTCTCCCGGTTAAAAATATGGTACTTTGGGATTATACCGACCACACCAGTATGAAGAACACAAAAATAGAAATTTATAGAAACAAACATGATAAAATGAAAAAAACAACTCTTCAATTACAAAATTACAAACTTACAAGCATTTCCAGGTATTGTGATCGGTATTGTTGTCGCTGTTATCTTATCTTTCTCGAGAATCCTGATTACGGCAGGCCGCGCGGCATCACGTGATTTGCACGGTACATCATTGCCTTTCCATTACAATTCAATTTATATTTCTGATTAGCCCCTCTAGAATTTGATATTTTACTGATAGGTACTATCTCGAGGGATGTTTTTCTTTCGTCGACATCAGCGCGGGGCAGCACCGAAGGTGCTGTCGAAGCCCGCGCTGATGGCCGGAGGCACTCGCATTTTGGGTGGCGGAATGTGATCAAGAATAAAAACAAGTTTTGAGTGTTTTTTTAATAAAAAGTTTAGTTTGGTAAATGTTTGTTTTTGTTGAATTTTTGTGTTTGGAGAAATGTAGAGGTAAAACACGGAAGTACAACAAAGCGATGCACCAGCTGAACGGGCGGCGAGACTCTGCAATCACGTTATCTACTAGACGCTCGACTTTGACCTCTGTCTGAGGATGGGGAGGTGTTTGCGATAAGACAATTCCTGTTTTATATTGACGAAATATTGTTTTACGCTAATCTAGTAATCAGTAGAAACGAAATGTGAAATAACGATTCATGTCTGGGTGTGGTCGGTATAATCCCAAAGTACCAAAAATATTTATAAATAAGTCTCAAAAACCTACTCTGAATTAAAAAAAAAACACTTAGTTACAGCTCCTGTGATTTACTTAAGGTTTAATATATTTACTTATTTTATTTATTTCAACGGTACAACACCAATTTAACAAATATTACAAGTAGACCTGAATGAAACCAACAATAGATAATAAGAATACAAAAAAAAAAAAAAAAAACAAAAAAAAACAATATTAAGGAATTTTAACAGATAGGAATTAATTTTAAAACAGACTACGTAGCTCATACACCACGCATCACTACCAGCCTCTCAGGAAACCAGTAGCATCCGTCCACGGATATGCCGTGGTTTAGAGTATAATTAGTTGGCTGGAAACTATATTACCAGCGACATAATTGAGTTTGCCTTGTTGTTCCGATGAAAGTAATATATTTACCTACTTAGGACTAAAAAGCCTATCTCGGTCAAAAATGTCTACTTCCGGGTGTTTAAATTCACTTCTTGTGTAAGTATGTTTACGGTGCCAAATTTGAGTTTGCTTTATTGACTCAATCAAGTATATATAAAGCAGGATATATGGGTGTGTGTCGATTTAGCAACCCTACATCTGTCAAAAAGCGTTGGCTTCCGGTCTAAGATATTGCAAGTGCCTTAGTGGAATATACCCTGTTGTCCTGATAAATAGAATATATGTAAAGACTAAGGATTGAGAAGCCATATCTGTCTACTTACGTCTCTTGCAATCTTCTTTCAGTTCAGATGTATCCAGTGCCATATTCGAGTTTGCATTTTTGTCATGATGTAAAAAAAAACACATACACACTTTTGCCTACGGTCAAAAGTATCTAGTCCCGGTATAAGGAGGAAATCCTTAGGAAATTTATTTTACTGTTTCAGTAATCATTTATTGTCTTGTTTTTCGGAATGCAGTGAAGTCAGCCAGTCTGGAGTGTGTAAACATTCTTGCACATAAACATTCATAGTTATTATAAAACATAAATATATTTCTTAAAATAATGGTTAAATTTAAACATATGATTACGCCGAACAAATCAACATTGATACAAACAGATGGTTATATTTGCAAGATCTTTCTATTAATAGTTTGTAACCTTAGAGACTGATGGATTTTTTCTATTTTAGAGACCAGTGGGGAATAGCCCGGTGGGATTTTCAAAATAATGATACGTATGTATTCGTCCCAGTGACCCTAAAAATGTCAACGCAAATTTTCAGTACAATCGGTTTGATAGTTTATGCGTCAAAGCTAAACAAACAAGTAAAGACACTTTCGCATTTATAATTTTTTTTAGGACTATAGTTAGCATTTCCTTTTAATGGAAACATCATAATTAGAATATAGTAACAAGACAAACTATAAACTGATAACAAGATGGATATTATAACCGGTATCAAGATAAATATAAATCAATATGAAAAATAACAGAACGATGTGTAACAAATAACCAATAGTTAGATAATAAACCCCCATCAAACCTTAATTGGTTACGTATGAAAAGGAAAAAAATGTTATTGTGACATAAGTGAATATTGATGTATTTAATATAATATAGGTCAAGTACTAGAACAAGGACATACATTATAAAAGAGGGGCCATATTGATTGAATCTCACTTCACTAAACACTTCACAAACTTGTTTTTCGAATGAGACTAGAGATACGCCAAAGAAGTCGACCTCAGAAAACACCAGATTTTTCTCTCTCTCCAACTTCTACAGACCGCTATTATAAATGCATAACCGCTCAAAAATAGATTTGTATCGCGTACTGCAAGCGATTTTTGTACTAATTTCCGGTGCACAAATAAAAACTCAGCCCCTTCGACCATGATATCTTGCAAGTTATAATAGTTTAATTTTTGTTTAAGTATTAGTGTATTACTTTACTTGAATATTAATTCAAGAGCCAATCATTACCAATTAATACAAGGCATGAACCTTCCTCCGATGCCAAGCTACAACAATTCTCCAGCTTTGCTGAAAGGGAGATTCAGATCCAGAAGCTGCAGCAGCGGATACGGAAATAACATTTACAAAAATAGTGGAAACTTTCTCCACTGGAGGTACATGCTGTAGATCATTCTTCACTCTCACTCTCATCGGCACTCTCGGCTGTTGTGTGGTGTGGTGTTACCGTGGTGTGTGATGGCTGTGGTGCTCCGCGGTGCTTTTGTGGTGTTTCTCGCCTCACTGGCTGGCCTGGTCCTGTGGTGCACCCCTCTGCCCAGTGAGTACCAACCACGGTCCAGATTTAAATTTAACAATTCCGTCCAAGTTCGGGAAATGTTACACTCGGTATTTCTGTAAGTAACATTGACAGAACATGGTTAGTGCCTTTGGCCTTGGAGGAATCTAAACAGCTGTTGTAACGTTTCTTCGGACATTCAATAAATAAATCGGACAAATACATCATTCCATGAAGATCCTTCGGAAAGAGCTTTAATTTTGAAAGTGATGCAGGCCATTCTGTGGGTGTAATATGTATTTTAAATTCGTATCCCAGTAATATAAAAGTAAAGTAATACATTCCGAAAAGTAGAAACATTTTGTAATCGAACCCATATAAAAACAACTGAATTTAAATATATAAACTTTTAACAGTAGGGCCTGTGTTTGAGTTTCAGTTTCATGGGATGTCATGTTTTTGGATGATTTATCAGTTAAGAAAATTATATTGATGTATGAAATGCCATTAAAGAGTTACATGTTTTTTAATAAACATGTTTTTAAACAAATCTTTTACTTTTAAATAAAAATTATACTTTTTCGGTGGACCTAATTACAAGGTGCAACTAAGATTTTGGTTTGAAATAGATACAACACTTGAAATTATAAAAGCATTTTCAATTTTTTTTATGTCTTAAGAAAATGTATCTCTTAGAACATAAAAAATGCTACTAGCAATATTAAAAAATTAATTAAATTGAAAATTAATTGCTTCGCCGTAAGTGTTTAGTACTAAAACAGATTGTTTCGCTTTTGCCTGGTATTTTAGAACTACTTCGTATCCACTTTCCTAATTTAGTGTTCTCTTTTTAAATTTTGTAATAAATATCAACTATTCAATCAAAATACCTTAACACCGGATTCGTTTTCTTTGTCTGGAGCTTACTTACTAAATATAAAACTGTTAATTATTTAGTGAATGAACTGATAAATTTTGGCTGGAAATGGCTTATTTAGTCGTTCCATCTTGTTGGCCGACGGTTATATAACTATCACTTACGCGTCTGACGGTTGGATTTAAAGGTTTGTATAAAATAATTATTTTTGATTAATATATTGATTCTTATTTTTTTACTTCTTTTATTACCAGGCCAAAGCTAGTGTTGGCTGAAGACCAATTTTATTTTTGGATGAAGAATGTCATTACTTTTACGAAATTCTGGGCTGACAGCTTCTACTCGTATATATTTGGCTCCTAGACTAGAAAATAAATACAAATAAATCTTGCGGTTTTGTTTATATAAGTACGTCCATCGCCCAAGAAAAATATTGACAATGTTATTAAAAGAAATCAGCTGATATGTCTCCTACGGCAGTCTACATTTAAATTACTTATATCCATGGAAACAATAATAGAAAAGTTCGTGAAATTTCAATATTTTGAAATGTTCAGTAGTATATTTAAAAGTCAATCTAATCGCAGCACCTCAGAGAACCACCGAATAAGGAACACGGTGTGAGGCTCAGAGAGAGGACCCAGGACCAGGACCTACAGTGAGTTATTTTTATTGTCCATAGATCATAGTTTCTGCTCTCACTATCTCATGCCCTACAAAATACGCAGTTTACATCTTGGTTTTATCTACAATTTATCACAGCATAAATCACTAGACCAGTGCATATATTATTGGGTATAAATAAATAATAACATATAACAATATATTACAAAAATAGTAACGTGAAATTAAGTAGATATTTATGTTTGTTGATCTTTCAATTACGTGCATATCCCGCATATTGATGATTACTATAAATCCAATCGGTATGTTCTCAGTTAAATTTGCGCTTTCGGCTGTTTTTAATTTTCCATGTACCTTAAGCGAGGATACAGAATCAATAATATTTTCCAAAATATTAAACCGCCTTATGAATTTTGAATCTGATGTACACAGTTGATAGAAACATAGAATTTTTTTTAGAAAACCATTTCCTTAGCTATATCTCACTGCTACTTTCCCGGTATTCGGTAGTAGCATGAGTACTAACAGTGAGCAAAGTAGTGTATAATAACTGGCAAATTCTAATAAAGCCCAACTAAATTATGTGTAACTGCTTAAATGTAATAATTTGTATATTTGTAAACATTTTATGAAACAGAAATGGTTTAACCCATTTTCTTTGGTACTTTTCCATAGTACTCGATACAGAAATTGGAATATTAATGCAAAACGTGGACATCTATCAGGTACATGCTGCAGAAAGTATTACCAGAATGTGGCTAGGCAACATCTTCTACAGTAGTAGTTAATGTCTTAGCTCATCAACTCCAGGGTACGAGTAACAATAATCTTCACCTAGTATGAAGAAGTCCATTTGTTCATATATAAAACTACTTTGTTAGTATTTTAATTTAAATTACAGACAAAAACCAAGAATTCGCTGCAGAATATTTCCTTTTTTTTACTTTTTTTCATATTTTTTAGCTCAGGAATTAGAACTGTTCAGATACAAATGGCGTAAACTAATAGATTTATAACCTGTTACATTTTCCTAAATCTGAAAGCTACTAAAATGTCTCTGTGGTATTTAGTATAGTTTCAAAGAACAACTCAAATGAATGTGTTGCATATGAATGCTACGACATCTCTCTCATATGAAAGGTAATATTATCATCGATCTGACAGTGACAACATTTTCAAGCATGTATATTTAGTGAACCTAACAATAAGTTGTGTTCCTAATTACTTGTTCTTTCCTAGAAATTTCTGTTTAGTTTCTACGAATATATGTACTGATTCATTTACTCGGAATAATAATGAAGAATTCGTCTTGTATTTGCTCTATCGCTTCATACAAATTTCAAGATATCTCTATTGCAGTAATCTATGTAAATATTGAATTATATATGCAAATGTAGATTTTAAACTAGACATTGTATTCTTGGCGTTTTTTTCTTATTCCAGCTACTCCAACACCTTTGTATTTTCTAAATTAGTCCTACTTACTTTATTGTATATTTAAATTGAGATTATATAAGAGGGAAGTATTAAAAGTGAAAATAAGTGCTTAGTGTAGGTAATTGTATAAGGATATTAACTTTCTTATATATAGTAAAAAACATTTCTTGAATAATGATTTGAATATATATATATATATATATATATATATATATATATATATATATATATATATATATGATTCATTTAGCAGTCTGGTTTTAAAATTAAATATTATTAACAATTAAAAAATCTCATAATGACAGATAAATATTTATAACGCTGCTAAATTACGAAATAAAAGGCAGACATTACAATGCCCCTTAATGAAGAGTTGGCGTTAAATGAATAGATAAATCGGTGACTTCTTGGAAATTAAACAATATTAGGCGCAAGTTGTGTTAGTTGTAAATTTTGAGTTTAGAACCTACAAATAATTATAATTCAATGGACATGAATTTTCTCAGTTTATTAGGTTAGACGGTTAAAAATGTATTCTTATTTATTCTATTATTTCTTATTTAATTTGTAAAGATATAATTATTGACACATTTCTATTCACTGTAATTGTTTCCTGTTATGTTAAACTTACACATATGTTTTGTAAATGTATATTGCGTGGTAATAAAGTAAAATCAGTATTGTATCATAAGCTAAAAAATTATATTAAACATGCCATAGTAAGTGTTCTACTTAATATAATATTTCCTACAATACCTTATAAAACAGATATTTAAAGAAAAATTAGATTTTTATTCTTCAAATAGGGCACTTCTCCCTCAAATGGTTACAAAGTATCTGATATTTCGAACAGGTGGGCTTCTTTGACACTGTGATACAGCATTTTAACAGTAGCTTAAAGGAAAACTGTGAACATTAACCTGCCTCAAAGATCCATTCTACCCAGACCAAAATGCGAAAAACAACACAACAAGACTTCTATATCGCAAAATCGTACAAACGATTATATTAAAATAATGCATATAGTTAAAAATGATTTCTCCATTATACCGAAAGCAGATTGGGAGTAGGTAGGATTTACCCCTAGGCTGCGATGGGTTTTCGGTTTTACGTATGAATTGTATGTTCTTCATTAATACAACAATGAAAACTCATGTATTGGACTAGAAATATTTTAGAACGAAAGTATATGACAAGGCCTAAAAGTATACGCATTTTGACCAATGTTAATTTTCCGAGTCCTGTGTATTTTGTATTTTCTCGATCACGTTAACAAGGCAAAATCAGCTGTGACGTTTGAAATATAATATTTTAGCACCAGAAATTATCTTAGCCATTAACACTTAAATAATATATACCAGATTTACGCCTGCTTCCGTTTCGAAAATATCACAGTACTCAATCATATTACATTATAAATGCTTTAACTAAAGAATATGAGGATTTTTATTAATAGTATACTTAAGTATTCTAATTATATCTTAGTATTGAACATATCAAATTTTGTGCGCATATCTTCAATTAGTTTTGCGTGATTGTGTGTCATTCATCTAAAAATACAAAAAAAATCTTCAAAAAGATCATTTTTATAATGAATATTATGTATAATTATTTATGTATTATACTTATGTAATTTTTTAAAATATTTTTCAGAAAGATGAGATGAGAATCACATAATTTTAGACTAATAAGGAATAATATAAAATATCATGTCAAATAGGGTCTCTGGATATTGATTTTAAACAATAATAATATAGCATATACATCATAACTTGAGACAGGGAACAAACTTATTAAAACCTTTATAATTATGTTTTATTCACACGTTTGTGTCCTTAAATATATGTATATATGTGTTGGTAAATCTTCAAAAAGATCATTTTTATAATGAATATTATGTATAATTATTTATGTATTATACTTATTTAATTTTTTATAATATTTATCAGAAAGATTTTTATAATGAATATTATGTATAATTATTTATGTATTATACTTATGTAATTTTTTAAAATATTTTTCAGAAAGATGAGATGAGAATCACATAATTTTAGACTAATAAGGAATAATATAAAATATCATGTCAAATAGGGTCTCTGGATATTGATTTTAAACAATAATAATATAGCATATACATCATAACTTGAGACAGGGAACAAACTTATTAAAACCTTTATAATTATGTTTTATTCACACGTTTTTGTCCTTAAATATATGTATATACGTGTTGGTAAGTCTTCAAAAAGATCATTTTTATAATGAATATTATGTATAATTATTTATGTATTATACTTATGTAATTTTTTAAAATATTTTTCAGAAAGATGAGATGAGAATCACATAATTTTAGACTAATAAGGAATAATATAAAATATCATGTCAAATAGGGTCTCTGGATATTGATTTTAAACAATAATAATATAGCATATACATCATAACTTGAGACAGGGAACAAACTTATTAAAACCTTTATAATTATGTTTTATTCACACGTTTGTGTCCCTAAATATATGTATATATGTGTTGGTAAGTCTTCAAAAAGATCATTTTTATAATGAATATTATGTATAATTATTTATGTATTATACTTATGTAATTTATTAAAATATTTTTCAGAAAGATGAGATGAGAATCACATAATTTTAGACTAATAAGGAATAATATAAAATATCATGTCAAATAGGGTCTCTGGATATTGATTTTAAACAATAATAAAAATAACGTATAGGAGTTATTTCTCGAGTTTACCGAGTTGTTTCTGTGGTCAAGTGAGTAAATTCTCCACCCAAACGAGTTATTCTCGCTTATAAAGAATGATTTCTTGATTCTTCATAAAGTTTTTTCAATTCATGCTAGTGATTTTTAAAATGCCAGCAATTTATTTCAACGAGTTACGTATACACATTTGATAATTCGTTTTTTTTAAAATGCACCGTCGCGTCGCTCAAAGTAAAAATTGCGATATAAAGAAAGTACTTTTCGAATTTATTGAAAATAAGTCTATTGTTGTGAACTAGTAAATAATAACCTATTTATTCTATGAAAATATTTATGCATACTTGCTTTCAGTAAACGCCTTAAAACGTTTTGATACAGCTAATAAAAATATACGCCTATTACGTGTAAGATATATCCATATTTTATCTAATAATACCCAAAAAATTAATAAATGCCAGTTATATAAAATTATTATCTATATATGTACAGTTATACTAATATTTAATATAAACACTACTTAACGTAAAACGTTTAAGCTTTACTATAAATGTGTCATAGGAAGAACAGATACAGTCGTGAAAGTTTTATAAGAAGAAAACTCGCGTAACAAATACTTAAAAATAAAAAATAACAATATCTATTTACGAGCTTCCATTCTTTTAATGTTTTGAAAGAATTAATTACCAGGGTATGATGATAAAACAGTGAATAGGATTCTCGCACAATGTCCCTTTGTACCTGATACCCTGACTAATAAGTAAGTAATAATATCTCTGATGCCTCAGTTCTAATATATAATATTACATTTATTAGTGAGCCATCTTTAACACCTAATTATTACGTTTTGAGATATGGCCAATAAGCTAAAAGTATGGACATAAACAGATACCAGAATATACAAATTAGTTTAATAGCTTATTGCTGCATGTATGCAAAACTATATCTTACTTTTAATTACCGTTTTAATACTACTAAAACAACTGATATTTATACATAGAAATACAAAATACTGGAATGCATTGGGCTCTGTAACACAATCAGATGATAAATTCCACATTTCCTATTTATAGAGTAAAAACACATAAAACATAATTTAATCAATAAGTTTTTATTGTATTTTTTATTAATAGTATGCTTAAGTATTCTAATTATATCTTAGTATTGAACATATCAAATTTTGTGCGCATATCTTCAATTAGTTTTGCGTGATTGTGTGTCATTCATCTAAAAATACAAAAAAATCTTCAAAAAGATCATTTTTATAATGAATATTATGTATAATTATTTATGTATTATACTTATGTAATTTTTTAAAATATTTTTCAGAAAGATGAGATGAGAATCACATAATTTTAGACTAATAAGGAATAATATAAAATATCATGTCAAATAGGGTCTCTGGATATTGATTTTAAACAATAATAATATAGCATATACATCATAACTTGAGACAGGGAACAAACTTATTAAAACCTTTATAATTATGTTTTATTCACACGTTTGTGTCCTTAAATATATGTATATATGTGTTGGTAAATCTTCAAAAAGATCATTTTTATAATGAATATTATGTATAATTATTTATGTATTATACTTATTTAATTTTTTATAATATTTATCAGAAAGATTTTTATAATGAATATTATGTATAATTATTTATGTATTATACTTATGTAATTTTTTAAAAATATTTTTCAGAAAGATGAGATGAGAATCACATAATTTTAGACTAATAAGGAATAATATAAAATATCATGTCAAATAGGGTCTCTGGATATTGATTTTAAACAATAATAATATAGCATATACATCATAACTTGAGACAGGGAACAAACTTATTAAAACCTTTATAATTATGTTTTATTCACACGTTTTTGTCCTTAAATATATGTATATACGTGTTGGTAAGTCTTCAAAAAGATCATTTTTATAATGAATATTATGTATAATTATTTATGTATTATACTTATGTAATTTTTTAAAATATTTTTCAGAAAGATGAGATGAGAATCACATAATTTTAGACTAATAAGGAATAATATAAAATATCATGTCAAAAAGGGTCTCTGGATATTGATTTTAAACAATAATAATATAGCATATACATCATAACTTGAGACAGGGAACAAACTTATTAAAACCTTTATAATTATGTTTTATTCACACGTTTGTGTCCCTAAATATATGTATATATGTGTTGGTAAGTCTTCAAAAAGATCATTTTTATAATGAATATTATGTATAATTATTTATGTATTATACTTATGTAATTTTTTAAAATATTTTTCAGAAAGATGAGATGAGAATCACATAATTTTAGACTAATAAGGAATAATATAAAATATCATGTCAAATAGGGTCTCTGGATATTGATTTTAAACAATAATAAAAATAACGTATAGGAGTTATTTCTCGAGTTTACCGAGTTGTTTCTGTGGTCAAGTGAGTAAATTCTCCACCCAAACGAGTTATTCTCGCTTATAAAGAATGATTTCTTGATTCTTCATAAAGTTTTTTCAATTCATGCTAGTGATTTTTAAAATGCCAGCAATTTATTTCAACGAGTTACGTATACACATTTGATAATTCGTTTTTAAAATGCACCGTCGCGTCGCTCAAAGTAAAAATTGCGATATAAAGAAAGTACTTTTCGAATTTATTGAAAATAAGTCTATTGTTGTGAACTAGTAAATAATAACCTATTTATTCTATGAAAATATTTATGCATACTTGCTTTCAGTAAACGCCTTAAAACGTTTTGATACAGCTAATAAAAATATACGCCTATTACGTGTAAGATATATCCATATTTTATCTAATAATACCCAAAAAATTAATAAATGCCAGTTATATAAAATTATTATCTATATATGTACAGTTATACTAATATTTAATATAAACACTACTTAACGTAAAACGTTTAAGCTTTACTATAAATGTGTCATAGGAAGAACAGATACAGTCGTGAAAGTTTTATAAGAAGAAAACTCGCGTAACAAATACTTAAAAATAAAAAATAACAATATCTATTTACGAGCTTCCATTCTTTTAATGTTTTGAAAGAATTAATTACCAGGGTATGATGATAAAACAGTGAATAGGATTCTCGCACAATGTCCCTTTGTACCTGATACCCTGACTAATAAGTAAGTAATAATATCTCTGATGCCTCAGTTCTAATATATAATATTACATTTATTAGTGAGCCATCTTTAACACCTAATTATTACGTTTTGAGATATGGCCAATAAGCTAAAAGTATGGACATAAACAGATACCAGAATATACAAATTAGTTTAATAGCTTATTGCTGCATGTATGCAAAACTATATCTTACTTTTAATTACCGTTTTAATACTACTAAAACAACTGATATTTATACATAGAAATACAAAATACTGGAATGCATTGGGCTCTGTAACACAATCAGATGATAAATTCCACATTTCCTATTTATAGAGTAAAAACACATAAAACATAATTTAATCAATAAGTTTTTATTGTATTTTTTATTAATAGTATGCTTAAGTATTCTAATTATATCTTAGTATTGAACATATCAAATTTTGTGCGCATATCTTCAATTAGTTTTGCGTGATTGTGTGTCATTCATCTAAAAATACAAAAAAATCTTCAAAAAGATCATTTTTATAATGAATATTATGTATAATTATTTATGTATTATACTTATGTAATTTTTTAAAATATTTTTCAGAAAGATGAGATGAGAATCACATAATTTTAGACTAATAAGGAATAATATAAAATATCATGTCAAATAGGGTCTCTGGATATTGATTTTAAACAATAATAATATAGCATATACATCATAACTTGAGACAGGGAACAAACTTATTAAAACCTTTATAATTATGTTTTATTCACACGTTTGTGTCCTTAAATATATGTATATATGTGTTGGTAAATCTTCAAAAAGATCATTTTTATAATGAATATTATGTATAATTATTTATGTATTATACTTATTTAATTTTTTATAATATTTATCAGAAAGATTTTTATAATGAATATTATGTATAATTATTTATGTATTATACTTATGTAATTTTTTAAAATATTTTTCAGAAAGATGAGATGAGAATCACATAATTTTAGACTAATAAGGAATAATATAAAATATCATGTCAAATAGGGTCTCTGGATATTGATTTTAAACAATAATAATATAGCATATACATCATAACTTGAGACAGGGAACAAACTTATTAAAACCTTTATAATTATGTTTTATTCACACGTTTTTGTCCTTAAATATATGTATATACGTGTTGGTAAGTCTTCAAAAAGATCATTTTTATAATAAATATTATGTATAATTATTTATGTATTATACTTATGTAATTTTTTAAAATATTTTTCAGAAAGATGAGATGAGAATCACATAATTTTAGACTAATAAGGAATAATATAAAATATCATGTCAAATAGGGTCTCTGGATATTGATTTTAAACAATAATAATATAGCATATACATCATAACTTGAGACAGGGAACAAACTTATTAAAACCTTTATAATTATGTTTTATTCACACGTTTGTGTCCCTAAATATATGTATATATGTGTTGGTAAGTCTTCAAAAAGATCATTTTTATAATGAATATTATGTATAATTATTTATGTATTATACTTATGTAATTTATTAAAATATTTTTCAGAAAGATGAGATGAGAATCACATAATTTTAGACTAATAAGGAATAATATAAAATATCATGTCAAATAGGGTCTCTGGATATTGATTTTAAACAATAATAAAAATAACGTATAGGAGTTATTTCTCGAGTTTACCGAGTTGTTTCTGTGGTCAAGTGAGTAAATTCTCCACCCAAACGAGTTATTCTCGCTTATAAAGAATGATTTCTTGATTCTTCATAAAGTTTTTTCAATTCATGCTAGTGATTTTTAAAATGCCAGCAATTTATTTCAACGAGTTACGTATACACATTTGATAATTCGTTTTTAAAATGCACCGTCGCGTCGCTCAAAGTAAAAATTGCGATATAAAGAAAGTACTTTTCGAATTTATTGAAAATAAGTCTATTGTTGTGAACTAGTAAATAATAACCTATTTATTCTATGAAAATATTTATGCATACTTGCTTTCAGTAAACGCCTTAAAACGTTTTGATACAGCTAATAAAAATATACGCCTATTACGTGTAAGATATATCCATATTTTATCTAATAATACCCAAAAAATTAATAAATGCCAGTTATATAAAATTATTATCTATATATGTACAGTTATACTAATATTTAATATAAACACTACTTAACGTAAAACGTTTAAGCTTTACTATAAATGTGTCATAGGAAGAACAGATACAGTCGTGAAAGTTTTATAAGAAGAAAACTCGCGTAACAAATACTTAAAAATAAAAAATAACAATATCTATTTACGAGCTTCCATTCTTTTAATGTTTTGAAAGAATTAATTACCAGGGTATGATGATAAAACAGTGAATAGGATTCTCGCACAATGTCCCTTTGTACCTGATACCCTGACTAATAAGTAAGTAATAATATCTCTGATGCCTCAGTTCTAATATATAATATTACATTTATTAGTGAGCCATCTTTAACACCTAATTATTACGTTTTGAGATATGGCCAATAAGCTAAAAGTATGGACATAAACAGATACCAGAATATACAAATTAGTTTAATAGCTTATTGCTGCATGTATGCAAAACTATATCTTACTTTTAATTACCGTTTTAATACTACTAAAACAACTGATATTTATACATAGAAATACAAAATACTGGAATGCATTGGGCTCTGTAACACAATCAGATGATAAATTCCACATTTCCTATTTATAGAGTAAAAACACATAAAACATAATTTAATCAATAAGTTTTTATTGTATTTTTTATTAATAGTATGCTTAAGTATTCTAATTATATCTTAGTATTGAACATATCAAATTTTGTGCGCATATCTTCAATTAGTTTTGCGTGATTGTGTGTCATTCATCTAAAAATACAAAAAAATCTTCAAAAAGATCATTTTTATAATGAATATTATGTATAATTATTTATGTATTATACTTATGTAATTTTTTAAAATATTTTTCAGAAAGATGAGATGAGAATCACATAATTTTAGACTAATAAGGAATAATATAAAATATCATGTCAAATAGGGTCTCTGGATATTGATTTTAAACAATAATAATATAGCATATACATCATAACTTGAGACAGGGAACAAACTTATTAAAACCTTTATAATTATGTTTTATTCACGACCGTTTGTGTCCTTAAATATAATGTATATATGTGTTTGCGTAAATCTTCAAAAAGATCATTTTTATAATGAATATTATGTATACATTATTTATGTTATTATACTTATTTTAATTTTTTATAATATTTACTCAGAAAGATGTTTGTATAATGAATATTATTAGTATAATTATTTATGGTATTATACTTATGTAATTTTGTTAAAATATTTTTTCAGAAGAGGATGAGATGAGAATCACATTAATTTTAGACTAATAAGGAAATGAATATAAAATATCAATGTCAAATAGGGTCTCTGGATGTTTATTTTGATTTTAAAACAATTGATTTCAAATATAGCATATACTAATAACTTTGAGACTGGGAACAACACTTATTTAAAACCTTTATAATTAAATGTTTTATTCACACGTTTTTGTCCTTAAATATATGGTATATACGTGTTGGTAAGTCTTCAAAAAAGAATCATTTTTATAATAAATATTATTGTATAATGTATTTATGTATTAATACTTAATGTAATTTTTTTAAAATATTTTTCCAGAAAGTAAAGATGAGATGAGAGAGATTCACATAATTTTAGAGTTTAAATCTAATAAGGTATAATATTAAAATATCATGTCAATAATAGGGTCTCTGGATATTGATTTTAAACAATAATTAATATATAGCATATACATCATTTAAACTTTGAGGACAGGGAACAAATCTTATTAAAACCTTTATAATTAGTGTTTTATTCAACACGTTTTGTGTCCCTTAAAATAAATGTAATATATGTTGTGTTGGTATAGTCTTCAAAAAGTATCATTTTTATAATGAATATTATGTATAATTATTTATGTATTTATTATACGTTATGTAATTTATTAAAATTTTTTTTTAGAAAAGTATGAGGATGAGAAATCAGCATAATGTTTTAGACTAATAAGGGAATAATATAAAATATCATGTTCAAAAATAGGTGTCTCTGGATATTGATTTTGAAACAATAATAAAAATAACGTATAGGAGTTTATTTCTCGAGTTTACCGAGTTGTTTCTGTGGTCCAAGTTGAGTAAATTCTCCACCCCAAACGAGTTATTCTCGCTTATAAAAGAATGATTTCTTGATTCTTCATAAAGTTTTTTTTCCAATTCATAGCTGAGTGGATTTTTAAAATGCCAGCAAATTTATTTTCAACGAGTTACGTATACACATTTGAATAATTCGTTTTTAAAAATGCACCGTCGCGTCGCTTCAAAGTAAAAATTGCTCGATATAAAGAAAGTACTTTTTTCCGAACTTTATTGAAAATTAATGTCTATTGTTGTGAACTAGTAAATATAATAACCTATTTAATTCTATGAAAATATTTATGCATACTTGCGCTTTCAGTAAACGCCTTTAAAAACGTTTTGATACAGCTAATAAAAATATAGACGCCTATTACGTGTAAGATATATTTCCATTATCCTTTTATCTAATAATACCCAAAAAATTAATAAACTGCCAGTTATATAAAATTATTATCTATATATGTACAGTTATAACTAATATTTTTATATAAACACTACTTATACGTAAAAAACGTTTAAGTTTTACTCTTAAAATGTGTCATAGGAAAGAACAGATACAGTCGTGTAAAGTGTTTATAAGAAGAAAACTCGCGTAAACAATACTTTTAAAAATCAAAAAATAACTATATCTATTTACGAGCTTCCATTCTTGTTACGTTTGGAAAGAATTAATTACCACAAGGGATATGATGATAAAAGCAGTGAATAGGATTCTCTCGCAACAATGTTCCCCTTTGTACTGATAACCCTGACTAATAAAGTTAAGTTAAATTAATATCTCTGGATGCCTCAGTTCAATAATATATAAAAGTAACAATTTAAATTCGTGAGCCCATCTTTAACAGCCCTAATTATTTACGTTATGAGATATGGCCAATAAGCTAAAAGTATGGACCATTAAACAGATACTCAGAATATACAAATTAGTTTAATAGCTTATTGCTGCATCGTATGCAAAAACTATATCTTACCTTTTAATTACCGTTTTAATACTACGTAAAACCAACTGATATTTTATACATAGAAATACAAAAATACTGGAATGCAATTGCGGCTCTCTGTAACACAATCAAGATGATAAAATTCCCACAATTTCCTATTTATAGAGTAAAAAACACATAAAACATAATTTAAATCAATAAAGTTTTTATTGTATTTTTTTATTATTAGTATGCTTATGTACTTTCTAATTCCCCATATCTTAGCTATTGAAACATATCAAATTCTTGGTGCGCAATATCTTCAATTAGTTTTGCGTGATTGTGTGTGTCATCTCATCTAAAAATACAAAAAAAATCCTCTTCAAAAAAGAATTCATTTTTATAATGAAATATTATGTATAAATTATTGATGTATTATACTTATGTAATTTTTTTAAAAATATTTTTGCAGAAAGAACTGAGATGAGAATTTCACATAATTTTAGACTAATAAGGAATAATATAAAATTATTCATGTCAATTAGGGTCTCTGGATATTGATTTTCAAACATATAATAATATAGGCATATTACATCATAACTTGAGACAGGGAACCAAACTTGTTAAAACCTTGTATAAATTATGTGTTTTTTAATTTCACACACGTTTGTGTCCTTAAATATTATGGTATATATGTGTTGGTAAATCTTCCAAAAAAGATCATTTTTATAATGAAATATTATGTATAATTATTTATGTATTATACATTTTTTAATTTTTTATAATATTTATCAGAAAGATTTTTATAATGACTATTATGTATAAAATTTATTTGATGTATTATACTTATGTAATGTTTTTAAAATATTTTTTCAGAAAGATGAGATGAGAATCCACATAATTTAGACTAAATAACGTGAATAATATTAAAATATCATGTCAAATAGGGTACTCTCTCTGGATATTGAATTTTAAACAGATAATAATATAGCATTATACATACATATTAACTTGAGATCAGGGAACAAACTTATTAAAACCCTTTATAATTATGTTTTATTCACACGTTTTTGTCCTTAAAATATATTGTATATACCTACGTTGGTTGGTAAGTCTTCAAAAAAGGATTCATGTTTTATACATGAATATTATGTAATTAATTATTTAATGTAGTTATACTTATGTAATTTTTTAAAATTATTTTTCAGAAAGATGAAAGATGAGAATCACATAATTTTAGACCTAATAAGGGAACTAATTATAAAATATCATGTCAAATAGAGGTCTATGGATATTGATTTTTAAACAATTAATAATATAGCATATACATCATAACTTGAGGACAGGGAACAAACTTATTAAAACCTTTATAATTATGTTTTATTCACACGTTTGTGTCCCTAAATATATGTATATATGTGTTGGTAAGTCCTTCAAAAAAGGATACATTTTTTATAATGAATATTATGTATAATTATTTATGTATTATAACGTTATGTAATTTTTTAAAATATTTTTCAGAAAGATTGAGATGAGACTCAACATAATTTTATTTTTAGACTAATTAAGGAATAATATAAAATATCATGTCAAATAGGGTCTCTGGATATTGATTTTAAACAAATAATATAAGAAATAACGTATAGGAGTTATTTCTCGAGTTTAACCGAGTTGTTTCTGTGGGTCAAGTGAGTAAAATTTCTCCACCCCAAACGAGGTTATTCTCGCTTATTTAAAAGAATTGACTTCTTGATTCTTCATAAAGTTTTTTCAATTCATGCTACGTGATTTTTAAAATGCCAGCAATTTATTTCAACGAGTTAACGTATAACACATTTGATAATGTCGTTTTTTAAAAATGCACCGTCGCGTCGCTCAAAGTAAAAAAGTTGCGATATAAAGAAAGTTACTTTTCGAATTTATTGAAAATAAGTCTATTGTGTGGAACTAGTAAATAATAACCTATTTATTCTTTTTTATATGAAAATTTATTTTATGGCATACTTGCTTTCAGTATATACGCCTTAAAAACGTTTTGATACAGCTTAATAAAAATATACGCCTATTACGTGTAAGATATTAATCCCATATTTTATCTAATAATACCCAAAAAATTAATAAATGGCCTAGTTTATATAAAATTATTATCTCATATATGCTAACAGTTATACTAATATTGTAATATAAAACACTACTTAACGTTAAAACGTTTAAGCGTTACTATAGATCTGTGTCAATAGGAAGCACAGAATACAGTCCGTGTGAAAGTTTTCTAAATGAAGAAAACTCGCGTAAACAAATTACTTAAAAATAAAAAATAAACAATATCTATTTACGAGCTTCCATTCTTTTAATGTTTTGAATAGAATTAATTACCGAGGGTATGATGATAAAACAGTTGAATAGGAATTCTCCGCACGTAATGTCCCTGTTGTACCTGATACCCTGACTAATAAGTAAGTAATAATATCTCTGATGCAATCAGTTCTAAATTATTATAATATTACATTTATTAGTGAGCCATCTTTAACACCTAATTATTACGGTTTTGAGATATGGACCAATAAGTCATAAAAAAGTATGGACATAAACCAGATACCAGAATATAACAAATTAGTTTTAATAGCTTATTTGCTGCATGTGATGCAAAACTATATCTTTACTTTTTAATTAACGCGTTTTATATATACTAATAAAACAACTGATATTTATACATAGAAAATACAAAATACTGGAATGCATTGGGCCTCTGTAACACAATCAGATTGATAAATTTCCACATTTCCTATTTATTAGAGTAAAAAACACATAAAAACATAATTTTAATCAATAAGTTTTTTAATTGTATTTTTTATTAATGAGTATGCTTAAGTATTCCTTATTATATCTTAGCTATTGAACATATCAAATTTTGTGCGCATATCTTCAATTAGTTTTGCGTGATAGGGTGTTCATTCATCTAATAATACAAAAAAATCTTCCAAAAAGTTCAGTTTTTATAATGAACTATTATGTATAATTATTATGTATTTTTACTTATAGTAATTTTTTAAAAATATTTTTCAGAAAGATGAGATGTAGAATCACATAATTTTTAGACTAATAAGGAATTAATATAAAATATCATGTCAAAATAGGGTCCTCTGGATATTGATTTTTAAACAATAATAATATATCGGCATAAACATCATAACTTGAGAAAGGAACAAACTTATTAAAACCTTTATAATTATGTTTTATTCACACGTTTGTGTTCCTTAAATATATGGTATATATGTGTTGGTAAATCCTTCAAAAAGATCATTTTTATAATGAATAATTATGTATACATTTATTTAGGTATCTATACTTATTTAATTTTTTTATAAATATATTTTTCAGAAAGATATTTTTATTAATGGAATATTTTGTATAATTAATTTTATGTATTTCTATACTTATGTAATTTTTTAAAAATATTTTTCAGAAAGATGAGAATGAGAAATCACATAATTTTTAGACTAATAAGGAATAATATTAAAATATCCATGTCAAATAGGGTCCTCTGAAAAGATATTGATTTTTAAACAATAATAAATACATATAACGTATGGAGGAGTTATTTCTCCGAGTTTTACCCGAGTTGTTTCTTCTGTGGTCCAAGTGGAGTAAATTCACACCCAAGGAGTTATTCTCGCTTATAAAGAATCGATTTCTTGATTCTTTCAATAAAGTTATTTCAATTCATGCTAGTGATTTTTAAAATGCCAGCAATTTTATTTCAACGAGTTACGTATACAGCATTTGATAATTCGTTTTTAAAAATGCAAACCGTCCCGCGTCGCCTCAAAGTAAAAAAATTTGCGATATAAAGGAAAGTACTTTTCGGAATTTATTGAAAATAAATGTCTATTGTTGTGAACTAGTAAAATAATAAACCTATTTATTTCTAATGTGAAAATTATTTATGCATACTTGCTTTCAGTAAACGCCTTTTTTTGAAAACCGTTTTTGATACAGCTAATAAAAATATACGGCCCAAAAAAACGGCCTATTACGTGTAAGATTATATCCATATTTTATCTAATAAAATACCCAAAAAATTAATAAATGCCAGTTAATATAAAATTATTAATCTAATAGTATGTACAGTTGTGTATACTAATATTTAATATAAAACACTACTTAACGTAAAAACGTTTTAAGCTTTTACTATAAAATGTGTCATAGGATAGAACAGATACAGTCCGTGAAAGTTTTATAAGAAGAAAACTCGCGTAACAAATACTTAAAAATAAAAAAAATTAATCAATATCTATTTACGAGCTTTCCCATTCTTTTAATGTTTTGGACAGAATTAATTACCAGGGTATAGAATGATAAAACCAGTGAATAGGAATTCTCGCACAATGTCCCTTTGTACCCTGATACCCTGACTAATAAGTAAGTAATAATAATCCTCTGATGCCTCAGTTCTAATATAATAAATATTAAATTATTAGTGAGCCATCTCTTTAACAACCTTATTATTACGTTTTTGAGATTATGGACCAATAAGCTAAAAGTATGGACATAAACAGAATACCAGAATATATCCAAATTAGTTTAATAGCTTATTGCTGCATGTATGGCAAAACTATATCTTACTTTTAATTAACCGTGTTTAATACTACTAAAACAACTTGATATTTAATACATAGAAATACAAAATACTGGAATGCATTGGGCTCCTGTAACACAATCAGATGATATAATTCCATCATTTCATATTCTAAAGAAGTAAAAAACACATAAAACATAATTTAATCAATAAGTTTTTATTGTAATATTTTTATTAATAGTCATGCTTAAAGTATTCTAATTATATCTCTTAGTATTGAAACATATCAAATTTTGTGGTCGCACCATATCTTCAATTAGTAGTTTTTGCGTGATTGTGTAGTCAATTCATCTAAAAATACAAAAAAATCTTCAAAAAGATCATTTTTATAATGAAATATTTTGTATAATTTAAATTGATGTATTGATAACGTATGTAATTTTTTAAAATATTTTTCAGAAAGGATAGAGATGAGAATCACATAATTTTTAAGACTAATAAAGGAATAATAATAAAATTATCATGTCAAATAGGGTCTCTGGATATTAGATTTTTAAACAAATAATAATATAGCATATACATCATAACTTGAGACAGGGGAACAAACCTTTATTAAAACCTTTATAATTATGTTTTTATTCACCTACGTTTGTGTCCTTAAAATAGTATGTATATATTGTGTTTGGTAAATCTTCAAAAGATCATTTTTATAATGAACTATTATGTATACATTATTTTTGGTATTATACTTTATTTAATTTTTTTAGAATATTTATCAGGAAAGAATTTTTATAGAGTGAATATTATTGTATAATTAATTTATGTAATTATACTTATGTAATTTTTTAAACTATTTTTCAGAATAAGATGAGATGAGAATCACATAAGTTTTAGACTAATAAGGAATAATATAAAATATCCATGTCAAATAGGGTACTCTGGATATTGGATTTTAAACCAATAATTAAAAAATAATCGTATATGGAGTTATTTCTCGAGTTTTACCGGAGGTTGTTTTCTGTTGGCTCAAGTGAGTAAATTCTCCACCCAAGACGAGTTAATTCTCGCTTATAAAAAGAATGATTTCTTGATTCCTTCATAAAGTTTTTTCAATTCATGCTAGTGATTTGTAAAAATGCCAGCAATTTATTTCAACGTAGTTACGTATACACATTTGATTTAATTCGTTTTTAAAATGCACCGTCGCGTCGCTCAAAGTTAAAAATTGCGATATTAAAGAAAAGTACTTTTCGAATTAATTGAAAAATAAGTCTATTGTTTGTGAACTAGTAAATAATAACCTATTTATTCCTATGAAAATATTTTATTGCATACTTGACTTTCAGTAAACGCCTTAAAACGTGTTTGAATACAAGCATAATAAAAAATATACGCGCCTATTACGTGGTAAGATATATCCATTATTTTATGTCTAATAATACCCCAAAAAAACAAAAATTAATTAAATGCCAGTTAATATAAAAATTAATTATCTAATTTTAATGTTACAGTTATACTAATATTAATATAAACACTACTTAACGTAAAAACGTTTTAAGCTTTACTATAAATTGATGTCATAGGACAGAACAGATACAGTCGTGAAAGTTTTTAATAAGAAGAAATACTCGCGTAACAAATACTTATAAAAATTAAAAAATAACAATATTCTATTTTACGGAGCTTCCATTCTTTTAAAATGTTTTGAAACGAATTAAATTATCCAGGGTTATGATGATAAAAATCAGTGAATAGGATTCTCGCACAATGTCCCTTGTGTACCTGATACCCTGACTAATACAGTAAGTAATAAAATCATCTCTGGATGCCTCAGTTCTAATATATAATATTACATTTTATTAGTGCAGCCAATGCTTTAACACCTTAATTATTTACGTGTTTTGAAGATATGGCCAATAAGCTAAAAAGTATATGGACATAAACAGATACCAGAATACTACAAATTAGTTTAATAGCTTATTGCTGCATGTATGCCAAAATCTATAATCTTACTTTTAATTACCGTTTTAATACTACTAAAACAACTATATTTGATACATAGAAATACCAAAATACTGGAATGCATTGGGCTCTGTAACACAATCAGATGATAAATTCACATTTCCTATTTATAGAGTTAAAAACAACATAAAACACTAATTTAATCAATAAGTTTTTATTGTATTTTTTATTAATAAGTATGCTTAAGTATTCAATTATATCTTAGGTACTATGAACATATCAAAATTTAGTGCCGCATATCTCTCAATTAGTTTTGCGTGATTGTGTGGTCATTCATATCTAAAAATCACAAAAAAATCTTCAAAAAGATTTCAATTTTTATAATGAATATTAATGTATAATTGATTTATGTATTATACTTATGTAATTTTTTAAAATATTTTTTCAGAACGATGAGAATGGAGAAATCACATAATTTTAGACTAAATAAGGAAATTAATCTAAAATTATCATGTCAAAATAGGGGTCTTGGATATTGATTTTAAACAATAATAATATTAGCATATTACATCATCAACTTGAGACAGGGAACAAACATTATTAAAAACCTTTATATAATTATGTTTTAATTCACACGTTTTGTGTCCTTAAATATATGTATATATGTGTTGGGTAAATCTTCAAAAAGATCATTTTTATAATGAATAATTATGTATAATTATTTATTGTATTTTATACTTATTTAATATAATTTTTTTTATAATATTTATCAGAAAGATTTTTATAATGAAAATTATGTTTAATTATTTATGTATTTTACTTATGTAATTATAAAATAAGTTTTTCAGAAAGATTTAGATGAGAATCTACATAATTTAGACTAATAAGGAATAATATGAAAATATCGCATGTCAAATAGGGTCCTCCTGGTATATTGATTTTAAACAATAATAATATAGCATAGTACATCATAACTTGAGACAGGGAACAAACTTATTAAAACCTATTATAATTATGGTTTTTATTCACACGTTTTTGTCCTTAAAAATATATGTAAATACGTGTTGGTAATTCTTCAAAAAGATCATTTTTTTATAATGAATATTCTGTTATACATTATTTATGTATCTATAAACTTATGTAATTTTTTTAAAATATTTTTCAAGAAAGATGAGCTGCGAATCACCTAATTTTAGACTAATAAGGAATAATATAAAATAATCCGGTCAATAGAGCGTCTCTGGATATTGATTTTAAAACAATAATTAAAAATAACGTATAGGAGTTAAATTTCTCGAGTTTAAGAGGTTGTTTCTGTGGTCAAGTGAGTAAATTCTCCACCCACAACGAGTTATTCTCGCTTATAAAGAATGATTTCTTGATTCTTCATAAAAGTTTTTTCAATTCATAGCTGTGATTTTTAAAATGCCAGCAATTTATTTCAAACGAGTTAACGTATACCACATTGATAATTCCGTTTTTAAAATGCACCGTCCGCGTCTCGCTCAAAGTAAAAATTGCGATATAAAAGAAAGTAACTTTTTGAATTTATATTGAAAATAAGTCTATTGATGTGAAACTAGTAAATAATAACCTATTTATTCTATGAAAATAATTATGCATCACCTTGCTTTTCAGTAAACGCCCTTAAAACGTTTTGATACAGCTAATGAAAAATATAACGAGCCTATTACGTTGTAAGATATATTCCATATTTTATCTAATAATACCCAAAAACAATTAAATAAATAGTTCCAGTCTATTATACTCACAGTCTATTATCTATATAGTGTTTGTTTCTCACTCACAAACGTCGATACGTGGTATAGTAAATAGTTTATGATATAAGACCTGTACTATCTTAACAAGTAACTAACCGTTTTTAAGACTTTCTATACTAATAGCATGTGGCACTCTCTAGAAAAAGAATGCATCCCGTGAAGATCAGAACACGCATACAGTCCGTCCCGCAAAGACTTCTCTCTATAAGCACGAAGACTCTATCGCCGCTTATACAAATATGATCTGAGACTTGGATAATATATAAAGACAACTATACACTCAAATAATCTAATGTACAAGACATGTAACGAGTGCTCTCGTAGTCCTCCATCTCTCTCCTCCCTACTCTGCAGGATCACGTTTTGCATCCCAATATACAGATCTAGTACCCCACTGTGCGCGCCAAGTATGTTCCCTTGGCTACACATCACACAGTTAAATGAGGATTCTCGTCATACATATATGATCCCTTTGGACCCTGATAGACCCTGACACACCCATCTCCAAGTCCAAACGCACACGCTCTCGTAATTTAATAGCAAGTCTGATGCTGCTAAGTCTCTCAAGTCCTACTAAAGTTATCAAGTGTATAGCTTCGTGTAGGTGATCAGATGAGCAAGTCTTCTATCACCTAGACTTATCTTACCAGTTGGTGTATGTTAGAGAGATCCAAAGATGTAACCTATCTAAGCATAAACGTCTCTAGATAGGAGAACATAAAACAGGATAACAAGACATACACAAATTAGAGTCTGTGAGAAGAGTTGACGTATGTCTCAGTGCCATAATGATGTATCTGACAAAACTAGTATATCCTTACTGTTTAATATTATACAGAGATTGCCTTAAGTGTGCACATACTGAGACGAACTCTACAACACACCAACAAAATATGACTCATAACTGATGTGTAAAATAATCAAAATATCCCTCGAACTAGAACGATAAAGTCAGAAATACTGAGTAAGAGAGACCCTAGGAAGCCCTCCCACACGCTAGAGACCACCCCAATCAGAAGATACGATAACAACATTCCATTCCAATTTCCTAATTTATAGAGTAAAAAACACATAATACATTAATTTTAATCAAATAAGTCCTTTTATTGTATTTTTCTATTAATAGTATGCTTAAGTTATTCTAATTATATCTTAAGTATTGAACATATCTAATTTCCCCTTGTGGCGCATATCTTCAATTAGTCCGCGCTGCCCCCCACGCTGAATGTGTTCATTCATCTAAAAAATTAACAAAAAAATCGTCCAAAAAGATCGATTTTTATAATGAATATTATGTAATTTAATAAAATCTATTCTACTGTCATTATACTTTATGAATTTTTTAAAATTCTTTTTCAGAAAACGATGTAGAATGCTCGCCATATCCTCCATAACCCCATCCACATACTATCCTCAGACCCTATCAGTATGTGAGAATATAATATATGTAATAGACATCGATCATAGACAGCAGGAGACGCTGTCTATCTGCCGGCTCAGAATCGCCCGTAGCCTCTTTAGTGACCAGAACCTAACAACCAACGTACTCGCACACCATGTCAGACCATACATAATTATATTGGAGACAGGGAAGAACACAAACTATATGTTATATACAGCCTCGCGAAATATGAGATGCTTTTAATATTCCACTACGGTTTTGTGGTCACCCCGCGTGCTACAACATGTCTAATGGTATAAATTTGTTGTAGTGTGGTATGGGGGGGGCTTAAATCTTTTGTTTCCAAATAAGATCATTTTTTTTAACTGATATATTATGCTATACATTGAATGTCAATACATCTAAGCCCAACAAACACACTATTAAAACACTATATAACCTGCATAGACCGCCCACATCCACAACCCCCACCCCCTCCCTCCCCCCCTCCATCACCACCCCCCCTCCCCCGCCCACCCATGCCCCCCGTCCTATCATCCCCCCTCCCCCCCCTCGTTCCCTTTCCATAATACCCCCTTTATCAGAAATGATTTTATATTGTTATATTATGTATAATTATTTATGTATTTATTAAGTATGTAATTTTTTTAAAATATTTTTCATGAAAGATGAGATAGAGAATCAACATAATTTTTAGACTAATAAGGAAATAAAATTTAAAACTATCATGTTCAAATAGGGTCTCTGGATATTGATTTTAAAACAATAATTAATATAGCTATACTTCATAACTTGAGAACAGGGAACAAACTTTATTAAAACCTTATATAATTATGTTTTAATCACACGTTTTTGTCACCTTAAATATATTCTGTTTAGATAACGTGTTGGTATGTCTTCAAAAAAGATCATTTTTATAATGAATATTATGTAATAATCTATTTTATGTATTATACTTATGTAATATTTTAAAATATATTCAGACAAGATGAGAATGAGAATCACATAATTTTAGACTAATAAAGGAATTAATATTAAAATATCATGTCAAATAGGGTCTCTGGGATATTGATTTTAAACAATAATAATATAGCATATACATCATCAACTTGAGACAGGGGAACCAAACTTATTAAAACCTTTATAATTATGTTTTAACACTTCACACGTTTGGTCGTCCCTAAATATTTTGTATATATGTGTTGGGTAAGTTACTTCAAAAAGTATGATCATTTTTATAAATGGAATATTATGTATAATTATTGTTATGTATTATACTTATGAAATTTTTTTAAAATATTTCTTCAGAAAGATGAGATGAGAAATTCACGATAAATTTTAGAACTAATTAAGGAATAATATAAAATACTCATGTCAAATAGGAGGTCTCTGAGATATTGAATTTAAAACAATAATAATTTAGCATATACAGTCATAACTTGAGAACAGGGAACAAACTTATTAAAACCTTTATAATTATGTTTTATTCACACGGTTTGTGTCCTTAAATATTATGTATATATGTGTTGGGAATCTTCAAAAAGCGCATCTTTTTTAATGAATATTATGTATAATTATTTATGTATTATACTTATATTAATTTTTTATAATATTTATCAGCCAAAGATTTTTATAATGAACCCTATTATGTATAATTTAATTTGATGTATTATTCTCTTATGTCAATTTTTTCTAAAATAATTTTTCAGTAAGATGAGAATGAGAATCACATAATTTTAGACTAATATAGGAATAATATAAAAATATCATGGTTCAAATAGGGTCTCTGGATATTGATTTTAAACACAATAATACAATATAGCACTATACAATACATAAACTTGAGACAGGGAACCAAACTTATTAAAACCACTTTACGATACATTCTCTAATTCACCCCGAATCAAGTTTGTGTTAAGTCTTCACACGTGTGTTTGTCTCGTCCTGTTAAAGTATATGTATCTTGATACGTGTGTGAAGTGGCATGTGATAGTGTCTATGAGTCTCTCTAAAAAAATTGATGTGAGTAACCTCAAACCGCGTTTTAATGCAACCCTGTGTACTATTATGCTATAATTATTATCTAATGTAATATAACGCTCGCGCCTATGTAACTATGTCTTGCTTTTTAAACAATATTTTACAGATACAGATGAGATGGCAGAACTACACCAGCTACAGCTTCTATCGCAACTATATAAAGGAATAATATAAAATATCATGTACAAATAGGTCTCTGGATATTGAATTTTAAACAATCCAATAATAATGACGCATATACCATCATAACTTGAGGGGACAGGGGAACAAAACTTATTAAAACCTTTATAATTATGTTTTATTCACACGTTTGTGTTTTGTCCCTAAATATATGTATACTATATCTGGTGTTGGTTAAGTCTTCAAAAAGATCATGTTTTTCATAATGAATATTATGTATAATTATTTTATGTATTATACTTAAAGTAATTTTCTAAAAAATATTTTCAGAAATGAATGAGATGAGATATCACATAATTTTAGACTAATAAGGAATAATATAAAATATCATCGTCAAAATAGGGTCTCTGTGATATTGATTTTAAAACATATAATTTAAAAAATAACGTATAGGAAGTTATTTCTCGAGTGTTTACCGAGTTGTTTTCTTGTGGTCACAGTGAGTAAAATTCTAATTCTCCACCCAAACGAGTTATTCTCGCTATAAAGATATGATTTCTTTGATTCTTCATAAAGGTGTTTTTCAATTCCATGCTAGTGATTTTGTTCAAAATGCCAGCAATTTTATTTTCAACTAGTACGTTATACACATTTTGATAATCTCGTTTCTTAAAAATGCACCGTCGCGTCGCTCTAAGTAAAAAAATTGGCTGATATAAAAGAAACGTACTTTTCGAATTTATTGAAAAATAAGTCTATTTATATGTGAACTAGTAAATAATTAACCTATTTATTTCTATGAAAATATTTATGCCATACTTGCTTTCAGTAAACGCCTTAAAAACGTTTTGATACAAGCTAATAAAAATATTAACGCCTATTACGTGAAGATATATCCATATTTTATCTAATAATACCCAAAAAAATTAATATAATGCCAGAGTTATATAAAATTATTATCTATTATATGTACAGTTATAACTTAATATTTAATATAAACCACTACTTAATACAGTAAAAACGTTTAAGCATTTACTATAAAATGTGTCATAAGGAAGAACCAGATACAGTCGTGAAAGTTTTATAAGGAAGAAAACTTCGCGGTAACAAAAAAAAAAAAAAAATCACTTAAAAATAAAAAATAACCAATATCTATTTACGAAGCTTCCATTCTTCTTAAATGTTTTGAAAGAATTTAATTACCTGGGTATGATGATAAAATACAGTGAATAGGTTTCTCGCACAATGTCCCTTTGTTACCTGATACCCTGACTAATAACGTAAGTAATTAAATATCTCTGATGCCTCAGTTTTCTTAATATATAATCATTACATTTAATTAGTGAGCCATCTTTAACACCTAATTATTAACGTTTTTGAGATATGGCCAATAAAGCTAAAAGTATGGACATAAAAACAGATACCAAAAGAAATATACAAAATTAGGTTTAAATAGCTTATTGCATGCAATGGTATGCAAAAACTATATCTTACTTTTAAATTATACCGTTTTAATACCTACTAAAACAACTTGATATTTTATACATAGGAAATACCAAAATTAACTGGAATGAAATTGAGGCCTCTGTAACCACAATAAGATGATAAATTCCACTCATTTCCCTATTTATTTAGGAGTTAAATACACATAAAACCATAATTTAATTCAATAATGTTTATTGTATTTTTTTTTAATAGTATGCTTAAGTATTCTAATTATATCGTAGTATTGAAACATATCAAATTTTTGTGCGCATATCTTCAATTAGTTTGCGTGTGATTGTGTGTCATTCATCTAAAAATACAAAAAAAATCCTTTCCAAAAAGATCATTTTTTATAATGAATAATTATGTATAAATTAATGTATGTAAATTGATACTTATGTATAATTTTTTTAAAATATTTTTCAGAAAGATGAGACTGAGAATCACCATAAATTTTAGAATTATAAGGAATAATATTAAAATTATATGTCAAATAGGGTCTCTGGGATATTGATTTTAAAAACAATAATAATATAGCATATACATCCATAACTTGAGACAGGAACAAACTTATTAAAACCTGTTATAATTATGGTTTATTCATCACGTTTGTGTCCTTAAATATATGTCTATATGTGGTTGGTAAGATCTTCAAAAAGATCTTTGTTATATAATGAATATTATGTATAATTATTTCAACTGTAATGGTATACTTATTTAAATTTTTTTATAATATTTATCAGAAAAGATTTTTTATAATGAATATTTTGTAGGGGGATGAGTTGCCTTGATTGGGAACCAGTTTCACTATTTTTTGCTGTATAACATACAAAAACATTGATTATAATGGCTTTACCCAATTCATAGTATCAAAACAGCTACTTTGGTTGTAATTGTAAGATGACATCGTTCAAAAATCATTAGTATTAGTACATAGTTTTTATGTATACAATTAATTTAAAAAACAAAGTGTCAATCAGAGTCCATTCAAGGAAACTAGTTGCCTAGAATGGACCTTATTGGTTTGCCTTCATTGTGACCAGTGTCAAAATTTAAAATGAAATAGTACATGTATTATTTGTAATATTGTATTCTTGTTGTGTTATACAGTACATTTGAAACTAAAATCAGGTATATAACCAAAAACAAGTTTACATTTGGAAAGTAGAAAACGCTAAATAATTATTGTAAGAATAAAAACACATGAAAGAATTATGAAAAATTTTTTTACAATTGATACAGTAAAATATCTTCTTATTTGCGCTTACCACCAGCACAAAACTGTATGGTACACAATTACGACAATCCATCCATGCAATTGTATCATGTCCTCGCTCCTCCGTCTCCATTTCACATATCTCACATATACCAACTTTTTTGATCTGTTAATGTTTTTGTTCTGTGACATTAAAGTTCAATCGTTTGTTGTTTACTTTCCCCCTTGGTTGTTTTTAAATAACGCCTTCTTAGTGTCTTGTTGTTCCTTTTTAGGAAGTTTATTGTTTTTAATTTTTTGAGGCCTTCAAGCTCAGATTTATAAGGGCTGCTTGTAAGAACTGTAGCTTTTTTTGGGTCCCTGTTATCCCTTGGTTCTTCTTGCGGTGTGGGTAGAAAAATTTGGTGGCTGGTTAAAGGGGAAAATTTCTATAAGAGCCCCTTTGTGAAGTTTTCTTTTAGATGTAATCTGATATCCCGGGCTCTTGGCTGAAGGATAACACTAGTCAACTTTGTTCATCAGCCCTACAGGATGAGACTCCTAGAATGTCCAGGAGCAGTAGGTTGTCCGCTTCATGGGTTACCAAGGCATCAGCAGGTGCAAAATCTGATAATCCTGAAATACATGCCCTATTTCACAGGCCATTATCCCAGTAGTGTTGAAATTGCACTCACCGGATTTCCTACTGACATAGCAGCCACCCGGACCCATAATGCCTCTTTCTATAATTGTGGATATTTGGGATCCTGTTGGATTTTTTCACCCTTTTACTGACGAAGAAATGATTCCTGACATTGGATAAAATTTAAGGTCTGCATTGGGTCCAAATATATCGCTACACATCTAACGGTTGTAGGCGATGGTTATTGTGTGGCCCATGGTACTTGAAGCAAAATTGATACCATGTTACACGGGCAAATTTTAAACAGCATCAAGATTTTTATCTGTGGGTGGTGTGGCCGTCAAGTATAAGAAGTAACTTTTGTATTTTTACTGACATTTATGGTGACTTGTAAAAATGTCGTAGCCACTACCTCCAAAAACAATTCTGAGTTTATGTAAACCAGTATCTGAAAATAGTTAACCAAAACTTACCAGAAGGGGCTCCCAACCCTTCAAATCGTCATTCCACCGTTTTGCGCTTTGTAAAATGATCTTCGGAGGCACGTAGACTCCCTGCGGCGATTAACACACACAACCATTGTTGTGTTTAACGATCACCCCACGTTTCGCCACTGGTTATTGTGCCAAACTTGCGCTTTACACCTTGTCCCAGCCACACATATCTTCTGCGGACGCGTTCTGAAACTGTTGAGAAAACTGATTCATCGACATTAAAAATTTGAAATCTGGCTACAAACTTCTCGTCATCCATAACCCTTTTCAAAGATGGTCAAAGAAATGGTTGACATTGTTCCTATATTATATCCTTTTGCACGAGCTATTCGATGTATTTTCCGGTTATACGTAAAAGGACAGACGGGGGTTGCGTTTCCATAAAGTGATAAGAAACCATTTTTTGCCAGCCATTTTTTTATCCTTATTAAAGGTATGAGGGAAGGGATGATGTTTTTCAGCTACATCATACGCAAGTTTTCGTATGTCCAAGTTATCGTCAAACCAAAGAAAGGATTCCTCAAATTTTAATATTGTGGTCAGACAAAATTGTTTTCCATTTCTTCTGAGAAAACCGGCCCAACTTCACCTAAAGATTTTCTCTCAATTTATGAAGTCATTTTTTTTTGCATCAGCCAATGTCGTTTAAGGTTGCTTTAATAGGGAATACATAAACTCTGCTGCAGTCATTGTAATCCATAGTTCCCTCCGTTTTTTATAGGACCGCAATTAGCTTGACTGATGGTTCTCCTTAAGACCACTGCCCGTACTTTGCTTTTTCCATGTTCAATATCTGTAATAAATAAAAAACATTTAAAAGTTGTGTCTTTTTATGCCGAAAGGACGTCAAAAAATAACATGTAGATAAAGCAAAATTAATAAGGTATTCCCTAGGAGGTGGACCGGTCCAATTGAAGACAATACTCCGTGAGGGTCCAAATCAAAAGCTAACTTTACCAAATTACTGAAAAGATTCGCGTAATTTCCTAAACTGTCCCCTGCTTATATTCACCTAGCTATTTATATTAATTTAAAGCTAAATAGATACACGTTTCCTTATGATACTATCATATTTGGAGTTACATTACGATAAGAATGTCAGTAGAATCCTTTCTGAATGAAAACGCGTGAAATTAAAACCATAACAGCAAAAAATACAGAAAACAAAACCACTCACTGACAGACGGCCTGAATACAGTAATTGGCGTTGCTTCGCCGAAGTAGATCTCTGGAAACTATGCTGTTGCCATCTTAATACATACCTAAATTTCCCAATATTTCAAAATATATCGGTGGGTCCATTGAAGGCGCCGGTCCAACTCAAGGCAACTCTCCCATATAATTTTTATGTATATTATACTTATGTAATTTTTTAAAATATTTTTCAGAAAGATGAGATGAGAATCACATAATTTTAGACTAATAAGGAATAATATAAAATATCATGTCAAATAGGGTCTCTGGATATTGATTTTAAACAATAATAATATAGCATATACATCATAACTTGAGACAGGGAACAAACTTATTAAAACCTTTATAATTATGTTTTATTCACACGTTATTGTCCTTAAATATATGTATATATGTGTTGGTGTAATCGGACAACAAGAGTTCTTTTTAGCAGTAGTAGTAGTCGTAACGTTATAAATATATAGGACAGGTGAAAAGTAAGCAGCGCTTTACATAAAATATTATTTTATACCCATGGAAACAACGTAACATTTATAATTTATTTTTATTAATAATTACATGAAGTGTTATGTCGCTGCATTTTTCGCTCAATTCACAGTTAGTCACCGAAGTAGCACCAGGAACACGATGTGATGGCCAGAAGCAGAACCAGGACCAGGACTTACAAGGATGAGTTACTTTAATTCAATATAATTCATAGTTTTTACTATTTCTCGTTACCCAAAGCAGTTTACATCCTAGTTTTAACGAGTATTATTCACAACCCAAAGTACCAGAATAGTTCATATTTCGTGCTAACAGAAGTACATAATTCAATTTATTGTCATGTTTTAAATAAAAAACAATAATTTTTGCTGTGTTTAATCCTCTCAGTACCCAAAGAGCAAAGGGAGTATCAGTTTACATTATTTAGTACCGAAACATATTTTATAAGTTTTCACGTAGTTTTATAAAAAAAAAATATATAGCTGGTAATGAGAAACATGTTCTTACTCGTTTTTTCCAGCAATATTTCTAGCATTTCTAGTAAGTAAAATTTTCGTAACGAGTTGAAATTAGTCAATGATTTTTATTTATCATATAAAAACAATAACTCATTTTTGTTTGATTGGTATAATTCAACAATTAAAATCTTGGTCTCAAAAAATTGTGGCATAATATATTGTAGAGGTTTTAACTCATTCTATTAGTTACTAAAATTCACGCCAGAGCTCTCTTTCACAGTACAAGAGGTAATAACAAGCAAAGTAAAATTTTACAGTATTTTGAATCCCCAATTAGTTTCAAAAATAAAATTATAAGCACACAAACATTAAAATTTTTCTCCGTAACTTATAATGATTTAATTTCTGTTTCATCAAGAATTAGAATAAGTAGTTTTGGAGATTAATGCGTCAGCTTAAACACCCAAGCACACATTTAAGATATACATGTGAGTTACACAACAGCATCAGTACATACTTCAATACAAAAGGCAGAGCTCCCAGTGGCTCATTTAATACTCTCCCGAACCCCAAAAAGTGCACATGAGCAAGTCTCGTATCAAAATAATGCTGATAGTCTTCTTTAAAGTTCGAGGAATCGTCCATTTTGAGTTTGTACCGCCAGGAAAAACTGTCAACGCAGTCTTTTATCTGGAGGCGCTCGAAACTGAAACGCCAGATCGCCCACGTTTGGCCTGATATTAAAGTCATCTTCAAGCTCCACAACAAAAATGCCCACAGCCACACGGCCTTCGTCGTTACCATCTACCCTACCCTAAAGAATCCCGTGCTGCCCCAACCTTCTTACAACCCCATAGGTCCGTGTGATAACATAGCGTCGGTGGAGAACATCCAAGCTGAAATTATAATGCTCCTGAGAGGCATTCCAGTTGTGGGGTCCTAGGGTGCTTTCCAAGCAATTGTCTAAGCGGGTGTGTGCACTCCAACACAATTTGCATTTTGAATTTTGGGGAGTGTTGACTGACACAATCCAAAAGAACGGCGAACCCACATTATAAGCTAATTAATCTAATTATTATTAAAGTAGGTGCAATTTATCAATTCAGTACATAATTAAATGAACTAATTAGTGATTTTCTTTTCCTTTTTTAAAGTTATAAAAAAATATATATGAACAAGACTGTTTATCATGCACACACGAGACAATTGCACATTAACGCGATATATGGTTAATAGAACAGCATATATAGTAGAATGATAAATATGGTAGTATTTATGGGTAAATCTATGAGCACAATAAACTGCACAATATATTTATTATCTAAAACAGTGGCACGATCTAATCGTTAAGAATTCATTAGCTGTAGTAATACATTAAACACACAGTTATTACAAGTGTACTCGCTGAGCGAGATTTTCAATCTTTGTACATCTGTATTTATTCTACTTCTACCTAATAAAGCAACGTTAAGAATTTAGATACTTTATACACGACTAAAGTGTAGTGTTCCTTTTAGGTTGGATATTAATTGTGAATTGAAATGTTCTAATCTATACTTTTGTCAAAAAATTTATATTTTGTGGGTGTTAAACACGACTAAAAAGTAACTATTAAACCTTCCAACAATATTTTGCAATGTAATTAGATTTTCTGTCAACTTTCGAAACCATGTTTCGTAAACTAGTTATGGTTTCAGTAAATCGAAGGAAATTCCTTGAACTATGTGTTCTGAACTCATGTGTAATACACAATATACTTGATTCAGCATTGCAATTTTACAGCTCATTCATAAGGTTGAATATGAGTGAGTAAACATATGTAAATATATTGAAGTGAGCAAACAATCCTCTTGGTGATAAACTGAATATTGCAATTCTCAACCGAGCAAAATTAAGACAACCATCTAAGTCAGTAACCGGGTCAGTTGGGTTACCTCCGGTTATTGCGAGACAGATTGTCCTTAGGAGCAGGCCAGTCTTCCTAAGGATAAGTATTTAACCAACAGACAACAGCCCAAAAGTTAGTACTGTCTGATCCCGGAGATATAAAGCCACTACAATAGCTCAGGCTGAAAAACACAAGACTCTCTGATCGGAAGCCTGAACTGCATTCGTAACCATATTCTCTTGCAACAAACCTCTCCAGTTGTGGTCCTCAATTCAGTCACCTGTCAAAAGCAACATTAGAACTTAACTTGAGACCTCAACTATATAGTAGAGCTTCCTCGGCAAGAAGGAACGATGGCTCCAAAATGATGCCCTCCAAAGTTGACAAGGGCATCCTGGGCCGGGTTATAACAAATACAATCCTATCACACCAGTTCACTGCTCCTTTTAGGGTTGTATTAAGGTTATTAGACGTGACTTAGGTTTTAAATTTACCAGTCAATGTCATCTCATCTGAATATACCTGTGCGAAAAGACCTCTACTGTTACAGACCTAAACATTTCGTCCATAACAAGGAGAAAGGACGCCATCCTGAAGAGATCCTTAAGTGGTTCTTTCATTGACCTTTTACCCCAAATAGTGGGGTATTTTTTTTTTATAAATTATTAGTAGGAATTTAAGATCCACAAATGTCTGTAATAACATTTTAGTTATTTAGTTTTGGAAATAGAGTCTGGAAAAAGAAATAAACCTTACAGTAAGGTGTCAATTAGATTCCATACATTTTTAATCAGTTTCTTGGTAAAAAGGATATTAAATTTACCTTTTTTTATTGTTCAAAAGTTCTTTTGGAATTTAAACCATGCTGAGAATGGTTTTCATTATTATTAAAAAAAAACATAGAGCGGTTTTATGGTTTAAGGGAGATTTTGTAAAATATATAGTCATTTTATGAAACTCAATTGCTTCAAGGCATTAAAACTATCGAAACTAACGGGAAGTAACACATATGGAAAGGTTTAGAACTAATAATCACTTATTCTGCCCATTAATAAGTGCCTTTTATTCTGATGTGATTAAAATGTTAGTCTCAGAACTAAAACAAGTAATAGGCGACGTATAATATATAATAAATGAATGAAAAGTACAACTCGCTGAAAAGTTTTAACATTTAATAATACTTTTAAGAAATTCACGTTATAAAGAAGCTGTGTACTGGAGTCTTTCTGGTAATGCTGTACTTTACGAGGGTGTCATTTCAATTTAGACGTTCAGCAGACGCATTTGTATACGAATGATTTATTCTAGTTTACCACGACACAAAAGTTCACTTATTATTAGAGATAGAAAGAATACCATTAGAAGATGGGAATAATATCTAATTACGAATTTTTATTACTGTATCATTTTAATTTGCAATGTCTTATCTCTTGTACTGTGGGTGCGTGCTCTGGTGAATGTTTACGTAACTAACGGAATGAGTTAGGAATTTTAGACTATAAACTTCTTTAAAATAATTTGGAACCGTATTTAAAATTATTGAGTTTTAAACATTAAACGTGGTGTAGTTGTGTATTTATAATGTTAGACAGGTAATGTACAATAATTTAAACTATACTTAATATTTGGCCTAACAAAAAAGTCGAAAAAGTTGCACGAAGACGTATTTTGGTACATTCTTCTCATAAAATATTAAATATTGGTCATCAACTATGGAAAGTAGTTCAAATCTGGTGTGACGCTCAGAATTTGGAAAATGATTGAACCCGATTCTCCCTGCACGCTTAGGGTACAGAGAGGATTAAAACAGCCCAAACACAAGTTTAGTAGCTTTTCTATAAATAAAATTCGTGAAAGTCTTTGAAAAATAAAATAAAATTCAACGAAATAATACATTATATTTGAAACTTTTATTTTCTTTACAATTAGGTAATTGTTTTATATACACTTTTCATAAGTTTTTGTGTTGTATTTAATAGTCAATATAACTAAAATGTAAATTTCTTTTTGCGTATCAAGAGTCATTATTAAGAGTAATTGTGATTACTCAATAATAGAATTAACCCATCCTTGTAAGTCCTGGTCTTCGTCCAGCTTCTGACCATCACATTGTACTACATGTGGTGATTATCTGACGTGCTGAAAGTTGAACGGCCTTGTAAATGCTGAATATATATAATAACTGTTTTTTATATTTCATATAGGTGTCTTATTATTTTATCCTTTGGCACCTTTTTATATCAAAGATACTACTAACATGAATATCTCCATGACAAATTTTTATCTCATTTTATTTTGTCATGAAAATGTGTTTTATTACTTTTCATTACTTAAAGAGAAAAATACAATATTTTAAGTAACATTGGAACCTTATGAAGCGTTTCTATTACTGTATAATGTAATGTTCTTATCTGTTATTTATTGTACTGTAGAAGAAAGAACTGGTGTACGTTTAAGAAATTAATTGAATGATTTAACAGTTGTAGACCATATTTCTCTTACAAACTCCGGTAAATATGTTTTTAAATTTATTTAATATAAACAATCAAATATAATTTATTGATTATTACATTTCCTTTGGAACCTCGAAATTATTACATATAAGCTAAATTGTTCCAGTGTTATGTTGAAACTAATTGCCTCTAAAACAAGGATGTAAACTGATTTTGGCAATAAGAGATAGAGGAAAAATATCCATTATATCTAAATAATAAACATATCTCATCCTTGTGATTCCTCATATTGGCCCTGGACCTTCTCCTGCTTCTGGCCATTACATCGTGTTCCTGCTGGTGCTTCATTGCTACTATTTGAAAGAAATTGAAAATACTGAAATATATAACTTTTAACTTAACCAAAAACATTTAAACACTTATACACTCTGTTGTATCCATGGATATTGGATAAATTTTATATATAATTAATTCTAAAGTATACTCTGTTTTATTAATGTGTGGTTTCGTTATAATATGTTATTGTTGTTTTTATCTTAAATAGCTCGTATGCATCACGACTTCAGTTAATCTAAATTTCGGTTATCTGGTTCTCAATTCATATTATGTTTTCAGAACTTTGAACACAATAATGATTAAAGTTAAATAAATTACAATACATTTTTAATAAATAAAATTTCGATGTGTCCTTGGTAAACATCCCTTATTGGGATAGTCTGTGAGGGAGAAAGATTCTATATTTAATTAGATATAAATGAACAGGAAATGGTTCATAAAACGTTTTAAAATATGTATTCAGAGAGGATAGATATAATTTAAAATCAAAGTAGCATGTAGTTAAAGTGTAGTTTTTAAGAATTTATGATTTTTCTTCTTTATAATTTATGCGTTGAAATACTATAACTGAGATACAGTAAAGAGGGACATTTTTCGCTTTGAAATTTAACGATAATTCTGATTAATTTATCTAGTTGCAATAACAAAGCCTACATTGATTTTAAAACTTTGCTTTGGGTTTTCCGATTCTAATAATCTAGAACACAGTGCACACTTTAAAATTGTTTTATAAAAACTTACTGCAAATAGTATTACACAAATTTGAATCATATTGCACTCATATTATTATTATTATTTAATATTATCATATTTAACTATGAGCATTGAAAGTTTCGTCCATACAGATGGTCAGGTGTATATTACATGTGGAAGCGGTGCTGTTATATAGTAAAGATTTATGGTTTTAAGATAAAGGACATAGTAGAATGCGAGATGTCTAGGACAAAATTACAAACAAGACCAAATTAAACGACTTTATAGATAGGAGAAGAGAATTGATACGAAAGCTAGAGGGGTTAAAGTTTTACATAGTCTAAGACTGCCAAACTCACCGAAGTTGTCTTCATCTGCCAGACACTGTGGCAAAAGAGTTTGAGTATCAGCTTGAAAACAAGTCAGAGCTCTTTAGTATTCCAGATGTCTCTGGTATCAAAAGTGCAGTTTAGTGTTGTAAGTCCTCGTTGCCAACTATTTCTGATCTCTTCACACAGAAACAGACCCCAGCTGGTTCTGGAAGTTAAGTCTCTAACAATGCCAGATACTAGGCTAAAAATGAGCTAAACCCATCATTCGTATATTTGTATATTGCGACTGAATTGCCATTATATGTATTACTTTATTCAGGAATTTTTTTCACATTTTCTTGTTATGTTTTACTGTAATGTACGATTTTTCTATAAGCTAATTTTAATAAATCCAAATTTCAGTATAACCTTTTCAACATCACGTTGGATACATAACTGTATTGGCGTTACAATAAATATTTGGCTATGAAATTATATTGACTATTTTTTGAAGGAACTTTTTTTAATAAAGAAGATATAGCGTATATTGTAGAAGTTGGACTGGAAAACTGTTATATATCTATAAGCCTCTTGGATCTCTTCAGATGGACGTTGACGCCAGATTCCATGAGCCAATCTGTGACAGCGTCATATGTCAGGCTTTATACTAAGAGAAATGTGAAATTGGCCTGAATTCAGTATTTAAAGATTTTATCAGTTAAAACCAATCAATAATTAAACATAATTAAACTAAAAATTGCTGGTACATGCCAGTTAGTACAAACTAGTTTAAGTTCCATGTCAAATTACAGCTTTCTAGAAAATTTCACAAGTATGGCTGTAAAACAATTGAACATTTAAATGCTCTTTTTAATTATGAAAAAATTACTATCATATAATTATTTATATGCCACATGCAATACCTTTATTTATATTTATTACTGCTATGGGCAATTTAAATCCAGAGAATTCATCTTCAGGTGCTAGAATTGTAAATAAAATAAAAATTAAAAAAAATTGAACTAAATTAATTTTTTGTATAAGTATATGGGTAGTTTACATTTATTGCCTGAAATAGGTTTAAACAGTTATTATTTATTTAATGTCTATATATTTTTATGTATATGAAAGATAAGCAAACTTCGGTTTTGGTAATTGACATATTTAATACTTTTTTATGTTCATAGAACTTATTTTGGAGGTTTCATTACTAACTGGTACGTGAAAACAAATCCAAAAATCAATTTAATATATGATGTTTTGAAAAAATTTTAAACCAATTTGCAATAGGACAAAAAAGATTAACTAGCTTTTCTACAAACGTACATATGAAATTCATGACTACAGTACTCTAACCAGTCTAAGAATGAAATCGTAGAAGTATTAAAAAACTGTTTAAGTCGTAATCAGGTTATCTTATATAAGCATTATCCTGTGAATTATATGATATGAATATTAGTCGCTAAAGCTAAGATGTAAATGGTTTGGGTGACGTTGGAAACTGTGATATCTGAACAATAACAGTAACTCATCTGCAAGTACTGATCCTGGCCCTGGTCCTTGTTGCCTGTTTGGTCATAATTACACCAAACATTTTCAAAAAAAAAGATTATGTGGTGTAATTATAGCATGTTTATTTGTGTATATTGTGATATATAAACACTTATATAGTAAACAAATATATAATTGCTTTATTTACATTAGAATGGGGCCATGTTCTTGCGAGTGTTAGCTAAAATCTGGATTCCAATGGGTCTACTCTCTCTTAGCTTACAATGGCCATAACAATACTTTTTATAGTACACATGTTTTTGTTTTTGTAATGTTTGCAGTGTTGGCAACACTCTCACAACTGTATTGCAGTTCATGTGTTTTGTAAATCAGCTAATTTGTTGTTTACTAGACTTGTTTTAGTTAGTGTTTATACAACGATTTTTAGCATTGTACTTGTGAATTTTCTCGAAACTAAAATCTGTTATTGTGAAAAATTGTGTGTTTTATATTTTGTAAATTTTGACTAGAAGTACTAAAATATTCAAAAAACGGAAATACCACAGCAAAATTCCAGGTAAAAATAGGCCTTCAAACATATCTTCCAGTTCTAAATCTAGGCATAGGCCTCTCAGTATCTCAAAACTGAGTAAACCCCTTGATAGTTATAATAAATTCAATAGTGATGAATCAGAATACACTGCAGTTAATTTGGCAACTCTAGAAAAGTATTTGAATGAAACTGCTTCATGAAAATTGTGTCACCCACCTCTAAAACTAACAAAACAGAACAGAAATTGGCCTAGCCTGTGAAATTAATATTGATTGTATTGATTGTGCCAATAAAGCAATCAGGCACGTTGAACGATCTGCGACGTGATCTAAGGTCGGAAATGACCTTGGCCATCAATGCGGGCTTCATTGGTGCCTCTGACACCATCCCGCACTCCTGGCGAAAAAGAAAAACATCCCTAGATACAGTACCCAAATTCAAGCTCAGATCACGTGAGCGCTCGTAAAGGATAACTTCAAATTTGTTACTACTACTAAAATATTTATGAGAACCTAATCTGCAACCTATTTACATCGCGTAATAAGTAATAGATAGGGACAGATTGGCCTCCGTTTAATAACAAAATAACAAAAAACTTATTTAGAGGTCCAAGTTATAGCGGTATTAAACGAAGAACAATCCAAGAAGAGGGAAACAGGCCTGACTTAATCCTGCTCCAGCCGGAATAAAATCCCTGTCAATATACATATGAAATTGTAGATTATACTTTCAAAAGGGAAAGCGCTAGGGAATTTGATTTAAATCTATAAAAATGAATAAGATAATGATTATGTTATAAATTTGTCGCATTTATACTTTAAAATAATCGTAGACTTAGTAAAGCTATTAGAGAGAATCCTGCAACTCGGATTCTGAAGATATACCAGAACTCTTATATGAGTTAGTAAAATTATTTTCAACAAGTCCGCCACCAAAGTTTACAACAGCAGCACGCCCAACGTCAACCATTACGTGACTCGGAGTTGAAAGTTGAAATTTAAGATGTTGAAAATCCCGTACATCTTTCACGTATGATGTTATAACGGCAGTTCAAAATAGTCAAGTCAGAGACGTAATGTTGCGTTTCGTTGGCAGAATCGTGTGTGTGCGCGAGGAAGTACCTCCAAGATCTGCAAATCACAGGTCACCTCTTTGTCTGAGGTCATTCAAGGTTATCGCCCAACTCCCAAGGCTAAAGAAAAGGTTAACGTCAAGGCGCTGTAGCAACATTCACTAAAACTTCTTTTTCTTGAGATAACCAGAAATTGTAAACTCGTTTCTTTTTGCTATTTTTGTAATACAATAAATGCACAACTACTGATTATTATATTTATTAGTTATAAGTAATATTACTGCTAGTTATAATCAAAGGTAGTGGTGCCACAGAAGAAATTTCTTTCTCTATTATAATACATTACGAAATATGTACGAAATTTCCCACAACATAGTTTACTAAATATAAATTATAAACCATTGGTAGAAACAGAACATCGTATTTTTAACAATAAATAACATTGATGCTTTAAATTTGTGGATATTAGGCAAACTTCTTTATAACGCAGTTTAATTTTTAACCATTTGGAAATTCAAATGCACAACCGGCAACCGGTTAGCGGTTCAAAAGAGTTAAAATGACAAAGATGCGGGATTATGCATGTCTTTAAAAGATCTAGACATTTTTGTACGATAAGTAACCTACGTTAAAAATAAAATTAGTGGTAATGCATTGCTTTAGAAAAATATTATAAAAAGTCTCTCATCTAATTTTTAAAATATACTTAGCTCAGCTATTTGTGTATTTAAATTCTCTTCATTATTTATGTAAAATTAGGATTTTTTGGAAAGCCTATTCCTCTTTTAAGTATCTAATTAAGCGTAATATTTATTGAATTATCAATTCATTCACTAAATAATTAACAATTTGATATTTAGTAAGTAAGCTCCAGACTAAGGAAACGAATCCGGTGTTAAGATATTTTAATTGCATAGTTTACATTTATTGCAAAATTTAAAACGAGTACACTAAATAAATAAAGTGGATACGAAGTAGTTCTAAAATCCAACGCAATAGCGAAAAAATCTGTTTTAGCATTAAACACTTACGGTGAAGCAATTGGTTTTAAATTTAAATATTTTTCTAACATTGGCCGTAGCGTTCTAAGAGATACATTTTCTTAATACATAAACCATTGAAAATCCTTTTATAATTTCAAGAGTTGTAGCTATTTGAACCAAACTCTTAGGAGCACCTTGTAGTTAGATCCACAGAAAAAATATAATTTTTATTTAAAAGTAAATCATTTGTTTAAGAAAATGTTTATTAAAAAACATATAATTCTTTAATAACATTTCATACCTAAATATATTTGTCTTAACTGATAAACCATCTAAAACCATGACACGCCATGAAACTGTAACTCAAACACAGGCCCTACTGTTAAAAGCTTATATATATTAAATCAGCAGTTTTCATATGGGTCTCATTACAAAATGTTTCTACTTTAAATTACTAATTCCGGGTGAAATTATCAAAAAGTGTTGAATTCAAGGAAGTTATAATACAGGGAAACGACTTAAAAATTAAAAATACCTATTACACCCAAAGAAAAACCTGCATCACCTTCAGAATAAAAGCTCTTCCCAAAGGACCATCATGAAATGATGTATTCGTCCGATTTATTTTTAATTTTGATTGTCCGAAGAAAAGTTACAACAGCTGTCTACATTGCTCTAAGGCCAAAGGCAATAACCATGTTCTGTCAATATTATTTACGAAAATACCGAGTTCAACAGTTCCCGAACTTGGACGGAATTGTTAAATTTAAATCTCAACCGTGGTTGGAACTCACTGGGCAGAGGGGTGCACCACAGGGCCAGGCCAGCCAGTGAGGCGAGAAACACCACAAAAGCATTACGGGGCACCACAGCCATCACACACCACGGTAACACCACACTACACAGCAGCCGAGAGTGCCGATGAGAGTGAGAGTGAAGAATGATCTACAGCAAGTACCTCCAGTAGAGAAAGTGTTAACTATTGTTGTCAATGTTATTTCCGTATCCGCTGCTGCTGCAACTTCTGGACCTGAATCTGCGTATGGAAGAGAGGGGGAATAACTCTCCCTTTCAGCAACGCTGGAGAGTTGTTGTAGCTTGGCAACAGAGGAAGGTTCATGATTGTAGTAATTGGTAATGATTGGCTATTGAATTCATATTCCACTGAAGTAATACACTATTACTTGAACAAAAATTAAACTATTATAACTTGCGAGATATAATGGTTGAAGAGGCTGAGTTTTTGTTTGTGTACCAGAACTTAATACACAAATTCCTTGAGGTACGCGATTCAAATCTATATAAGAGCGATTATGCAGCTATAATAGCAGTCTATCGAAGTTGGAGAGAGAGAAAAATCTGGTGTTTTCTGAGATCTGACTTCGAAAAGTTTGTGAAGTGTTTAGTGAAGTGAGATTCAATCAATATGGCCTCTCTTTTATAATGTATTACTTCCTTGTTCTAGTACTTGACCTGTATTATGTTTAATAAATCGATATTCCCTTATGTCACAATAAAAATTGTTCCTTTTTATACATAACCAATTAAGGTTTGATGGGTAATTATTTGTTACCCATAGTTCTGTTATTTTTTTATATTGATTTATATTTATCTTGTTACCGGTTATAATATCCATCTTGTTATCAGTTTAGAGATTATCTTGTTACTATATTATAATTATGATGTTTCCATTAAAAGAAAATCTTAACCCTAATCCTAAAAAAGTATAAATGCGAAAGTGTCTTTGCATGTTTGTTTAGCTTTGTCTCTAAAATAGCAAAAAATCCATCAGCCTCTAAAGTTACAAAATATTAAAAGAAATAACTTGATTAACATAATCATCTGTTTGTGTCAAGGTTAATTTATTCAGTGCAATCATATGTTTAAATTTAACCATTATTTTAAGAATAATATTTATGTTTTATAATAAGTATGAATGTTTATGTGCAAGAATGTTTAGACACTCCAGACTGGCTGACTTCACTGCAGTCCGAAAAACAAGACAATAAATGATTAATATAACTGTAAAATAAATTTCCTAAGCATTTTCTCCCTATACCGGGACTAGATACTTTTAACCGTAGGCAAAAGTGTGTATGTGTTTTTTATACATCGTGACAAAAATGCAAACACGAATATGGCACTGGATACACCTTTGACCGAAAGAAGATTGCAAGAGACGTAAGTAAACAGAAATGGATTCTCAATCCTTAGTCTTTACATATATTCCATTTATCAGGACAACGGGGTATATTCCACTATGGCACTCAAAATATCTCAGGGAAGTCAACACTTTTTGACAGAAGTAGGGTTGCTAAATCGACACACACCCATATATCCTGCTTTATATATACTTGATTGAGTCAATAAAGCTAACTGAAATTTGGCACCGTAAATATACTTACAAAAAAGTGAATTAAACACCCGGAAATAGACATTTTTGACCGAGGTAGGCTTTTTAGTCCTTAGTAGATAAAAAAATTACTTTCATCGGAAAAACAAGGCAAACTCAACTATGTCGCTGGTAATATAGTTTCCAGCCAACTAATTATACTCAAAACCACGGCATATCCAGACTCCTGAGGAATGGCGAAGCGGCTTCTTCCTCCGTAAATTTCTTCGGGAATTCTTTTTTCAGGACGGATGCTATTTGTTTCCTGATAGGCTGGAATTGATGCGTGGTGCATGAGCTACGTAGTCTGTTTTACAATTAATTCATATATGTTAAAATTCCTTGATATTATTTTGTTTGTTTTTTGTTTTGTTTGTATACTTATTATCTATTGATGGTTTCGTTCGGATATACTTGTAATATTTGTAAAATTGGTTTTGTACCGTTGAAATAAATAAATAAATAAATTAAACCTTAAGTAAATCACAGGAGCTGGAGCTAAGTTTTTTTTTAATCCAGAGTAGGTTTTTGAGACTTATTAATAAATATTCTTAACCGGGAGAACAAGGAAAACTCAGCTGTGGTGTCGGAAATATACTTAGTTTCAACTAGAATTTCTCATATACTCGCAAAACGTGAGTTAGAGTTAGTTCTTAACTTCTGATTGTCTAACTATGAACTGTAGAATAATACGTACCTGATCGTATGCTTAATTACGTTTATATCATATTATAGATGACCATTATATTACATCTAAGTGCTTTGACTAGCTCGAATACAGACTTGAAATTTAAAGATTTCAGGGGAATGTGCGGATAACATCTATTAATATTATAAACGCGTGAGTTTCTTTGTTTGTAATGATTTCACGGGTAAACTATTCAACCAATCGTTCTAATATTTCACTCACGAATTACTGCTAGTATATGAATAAAAACAATATTGACAGTTCCTGATACACAATATTTCCTTGAAAAAATCACTTAACAATTACTTGGATGTTTTAACAATCGAAAGAACTAAATTAAGCATGCGCCTTCGAAAGTAAAGTAAAAATCAAGCCTTTTAGAGATCAAGGTTTGATTGTGTCCTGATGGCCACCGAGGCTTGGCCTCTATTTTCCTCTGTAGGAAGACCGGCACCGCCACCTTCCATCACCAGCGTCCCCCAGCCGATGACCTTGTCCCGTGACCTTGCCTCGCCAGACCAGGGACACGTACACGTGGCTCGACCTCACGAATTGCGTAATAATAAAGACTTTTTGCGCTATCTTCCAAAAATTCACTTAGTTATCCTCTGCCGTTGAACCGACAAATTACTCCACGGATTGTTAAATAAAAGAAAGGTAGGAAATTCCAAAATTTCCAAGTGCGAAATCTACTGTAAATGACTCTTTTTGGATGATTAAGGACAAAAGAAGTGTATGTAAGACAATTTTGTTGGCTGAGCTCAAACTGACATTGCCAAAGAAATATGTGGCCGAATAGCACAATGATAATTGAGAGAATACAGCATTTTACGTAAACTCCACATAGGCCTACAGCTTATAAAACCATTTTCACTATACTACAGCATCTGATCAACTCTAATAGGCTCCATTTTATTAAGAAAGGGGGTAGTGCCGACCTTTCGGTCGGCAGTACAACAAGACGCTGCTTTAAAGTTGAAAATCTTTAAAAAATTACCCCTACCCCTTTCCTCTAAAAGTGCCTTTTGGGGCATATATGGGTGCAAACAAGTATGGGAGTATCGTTTAAAACGGTAGGTTTCTCGGTTCAGACGCTATACATCGCATAAGGGTGGTCTACCTCAACCTGTATAGCGTACCTTTCTGATAAACACCTAACATACGATATTGGTGGTACAAATGTCGAAACTTCGTGAAAAATATATACAGTTTATAAGTGAATTATGAATGATTTTAAGTGAAAATTGTACTAAATACACTGTTTACTACGACTTTTAAATAGCTCTTTTAAACAGCAAATACTTTTTATTTAAAATTCGGTTTTATGGTTCAAAAATACTAATTTTAGTAACGTTGTCTGCATCGCAAAGTTTTGAACTCCTGTATTTGCGTAGGGTTTTAGTGAATTGAATTTTTAATTTTTAAATTTTTCCGTTACACGGTGTAATTATTATTCCTACATATATCTAGGTTCTAACTGTTTTGGCCTGACAAAGGCGTTATTAAACTAACCTCATTTACAGACGTCAGAGCTTTAATCCGTTGTATTGCAAACAGAGTTTTACCCAGAAACAGAAGTTTTCTACAGCCCTTTAGAGCTCTTCTCCATTATTGATTGAACGGCAGCCCGGATTCGTTGCATCATGTCTTCTCGAGCCCTGGGTCCTGATGCATAAGCCAAGTTTTTTAAGCCTCCAACAAGTAGTAGTTTAGGACATTAAATCCGAGGATTTGGGGGAGAGGGGTAGTTGACTGGAACAGTTTGTCAGCACCACTTTAGAGAAGTTGTTACACAAATGTCCATGCAAGTGTTCTTAAAAAAATTATTTGGTTATCGCACCAAGTATTAAGGTTGGTTGTCTCACATCCAGTGGGATTTCCAAAAACTTTTCAAAACCTCATGTTATGACGGCTCATTTCTCCATTGCTCCGAAAAGTTTCTTCGTCTTACCATAGAACTTAAATATCAATCTTCGTGCATGTTATCACGGGCTGATAAATAAAATTTCATTCTTAGAAGTCATCTCTATGCAATGCTTGATGTAGTGAAATCCGGTATGGGTGCGTTTAACTGTCCTAAGGACCTGAGTACTGTCGTTGGCTAATTCCTGCATCGGTAACAAACTAGATGAGTCATGAGGGTTGAGCTGAATCGCAGCCAAAAGGTCTGGTGCCTTATCATTCCTTACAGGCATAGCGAGCTGGTTCACTTTGTTGTAGTCCGGTTGTGTGTTTCTAGTTTCAGGACACGACTAGCAAGTGTTTGTTAGACCTTTTGTGAATAATTTTCACGGTCCGGGTAGCTTCAAGCGTACAGCGCTGCAGCAGCTGTGTAGTCCTGCAAACATTTACCTAATACCCTATCACCGTAAACATAGAGGAAGCTTCTTCTTTGTGAAAGGCATCATATTTGACAGACAACAATACTCGTCATCAAGGACACGGCACAAAACTGACTAATTAAAAAATCTGATAATACATTATTATCATCTTATTTCACATGTTCATAAATGTTCAGAGTCGATGAAGATACGCATCACCATGGCAGTATAATGTAACGAAACGTAGAAACACGTGTGTAGATTAATAAAAGGTTAAAATATAGCTGACATTGCTATTTAATTTGTTATCGAACACATCCAACACAGGTCAGTGATGAGATATTAATCAATCAATCAATCATCAAAGTTTAAATTTGATAAGAATTTGCTCATTTTATTAAAAGATTTATCTAACAGGTACACTTACGGTAACTCTCATTAAACGTAAAGTGTTTCAAAAAGAATTGGTAGAAACTTTGGAATACCCTAAAGTAAAGACAGATCACAACGAAATACTAAATGTAACAAAACACCATGAACATTATTTTTGGCGCCACTTCTCAACCATGCAGGATAAATACGAACTTATAAGAAAAAAAAGCTTTTAAGAGAGCTATTTGATAGGTGTAAAGTCATACCTTGCTAGTTGAATATATTAGATTATACGAGTTTGAAATATCCCAACTTTGTGTATTATTCTTTCAAAATTAGCTGTAGATTAACATAGTGCCCGGAAATAAAAAAAAAATATTTTAACCGTATTTGTTAAGAGTGTAAAAGAGATATTATACTTGCTGCTTTTATAATCTGAAAACATTTGTGTAAACCTTGATATTTCTCTATTTACTCAATATTTTATTTGTAGAAGTTACGCATTAAAATAGTACAAGAATTAGTTATAGGTACAAATTTTTTTTACAATATTAAAGAAACATACATGAAAATCAACCCTCCACCACCCCTCAGTCTCGTGTTACAAAACTAAGACGACTCCTTTATATAAAATTTTGAAAGATTAAGCTGCACATATGTGAAAAATACTGCAAAATCCAGACACACAAACAATTTTGTCACTGCTGTCAGCCATGGAGCCTGGGACCAGCAGAGCGCTACGACGATGAATGGTGTCCAGACGAGGGATTTCACGACTGCTGTCAGCAATGGAGCCTGGGACCAGCAGATCGCTACGACTATGAATAGTGTCCAGACGAGGGATTCCACGACTGCTGTCAGCCATAGAGCCTGGGACCAGTAGAGCGCTACGACGATGAATGGTGTCCAGACGAGGGATTTCACGACTGCTGTCAGCCATGGAGCCTGGGATCAGCAGAGCGCTACGACGAAGAATGGTGTCCAGAAGAGGTATTTCACGACTGCTGTCAGCAATGGAGCCTGGGACCAGCAGAGCGCTACGACGATGAATGGTGTCCAGACGAGGGATTTCACGACTCATGTCAACCATGGAGCCTGGGATCAGCAAGGCGCTATGTTGAAGAAAGATTCACTATCCTCCCATCCTTTACTATTATCCACTCTCCAGCTTGGAACCATTCCATTACCTCTGGTCATCTTGAACCAGAGGTGGCTCGTTCTTCTTGGCCCATTAAAATGGGGTAAAACTGCTCGACGTTCTAATACCAACTCTTTAACTGACTATCAATCATTGTGGAGGGCAATTCAGAACATTTTGGGCGCAGCTCGAATTCTGTATATGTATAATAAAATCGGACCTAACGTTGTAGCATTTTTACGCTTCAATTTCGAATTTTGACTAAATATTTAACATAGATTACCATAGAAACAATTAACAATGTTTCATGATTGTTAGCATTTCTGTCATAAACTTTAACTTTTTGTTTCAGCCAGTTTCTCTTAAATAATACTGTTTTCACTCTGAAGCATTTACGTTCGTGGTTTAGTTCCCCCTACCTTATATATTTATCATTCAGCAAATTAATGTTTTTATCAAGAATTGTAAAATGATAACAATTTATATCTATGCCTGGATTTAAAATAATAAAACAAAATTCCTTATGTAGGGAGAATGTTGCAAATTGCCACCAGTCTTTCAACATACAAATATTAAGGTTATAAAAAAGGGCCTAACAATTATTACACTATATTAAAAAAAGATGCATGTGACCATCAAAAATACTAATTTTTGCAGCATTTTGTTCCATTAAGCACCCCATTGTGTTCTCCTAAATTTGCCTTTTGATATTCAAAAGTGTCTACCACTTGTTTTTAAATCACTTTCCGTACACTAAAAGTATTATTTCCTATCAAATTTAAACGTTAATTGCGGTCTATTTCTTAGTAGCCTGGGATGGTTTGATTAATAACAAACCACATAACAATGCCAGCTATGTCTTAACGTGTTTTAGTTAATCTGAACACGTTGTTGTAGTTCAGTTACTTTTACCGGTATGAACAAGCTTGTCCTCCACAGCTGCTGAACCTTTTTGAGCAAGTTCTGGAGAAATGATAACGTGCACGAAGATGAATATTTTCCCCCAGCACTTTTTGGCGGGAAGAAACAACCTCCCAAAACAATAGAGATGTGAACCGCCACAACATGAGGTTCTGAGCTTTTCAGAACCTCACTGGATGAGCGAGGTAGCCTACCAAAGGTACTGGACCCTCAATACTTGGTGCGGTATTGCTGGTATCCAAATTGTTGGCCCGTTATTTTCTAAGGCCCCTTACGGAAATATGTTCAAAAACTTTCTCATAGATTACTTGCCTAATTTACTGTTGAATATTCCTGAACAAACAAACTCAGGAATGCTGTTCATGCATGTTGGGGCGCCAGCCGGACTACTCTGAAGCGGTGCGTCAAACTCTCTTCTAGTCAACTATCCACCCAGATCCTAGGACTTAACGTGCGTGAATTTGTGAGGAAGGTTAAAAAACTTAATTTCCGCATCAAATCCCACTATTTTAGAAGGCCTGATGTATCGAATCATGGCTTCTGTTCAATCAATACATGGATAAGGGGTCTTAAGGGCATTATAAAACATTAGTTCCAGGGTAGAAAACAGCGAATTACATTCCGAACATCTAAAAATAAGGTTAGTTGAATAACATAATTATTGAACTAAAATATTTCGAACCTTGATAATTAATTAACCTATATTATAATGAATAACCTAAATTACAACATGTAACGAAGAAAAGGTGTTTTAGGGTAAATAATTAATTCCCTAAAAACGTACAGAAATTGCAGGAGTTCACTATGCTTTAATTTAACGAAACGATATGAAAATGATTACTTTTGGCGCCATTTTAGGACCTAACAAGAGCTATTTGTATTTAAAATGTTTTGTTTCATATAATGTCTAAAAATACTATACTATTTCAATCAGTATTTATTTTTTTAAAGATCAATATAAATTTTTCTTTATTAGTCACCCTCAAAAACCGCGCGGAAACCGATACTGAGAGTGAGAAAGTAAAGAGATAAGTTAGGCTGTCGGAGTTTGTATGACGTCAATAACTCTATAGTGCTACAGACTGAACGGCCTAGCTCGAACCGTTACTAGCGCATATCTACGCGCCACTCTTTCCTCTCTACTACACACGAGAGCGCTTAGGTTTATTACTGTAAGTCGTTCCTTAAAGTGAAGTGCATTGTATTGTTCAGCGACGCTTGGACTGTAGAGAAGTCTGTACTCGGTTGAGGCGCGAGAGGGGTAGGCTATTTGTAGGAGGGGGGGTTCGCGTTGCAGACTGTCACCTTCCCTATCCTCGCTTCACGCTTATTGGCTTTGAATATACAAAGAGTACTGTGAGCTTACGTAAGCAAGAGTTCTTCGCATAACCCAACGCTCTGAGAGGTCTTAATATATAATTAGAGCACTACTTCACTATGACTGCGAGCCGGATTTCCAACCTGGTAATTGTTTGTTTTAAATCTACTGCTTGTTAAAAATAACGTAAGATAGTAAATCCAAAGAGAGCTATATATTTATATACCAAGCATTTATCCGTAGCCAATATACGTACAAGATTAATATATTATATTCATTTAATATAGTAACGTATATTAGAAACTCGTCGTAGACTCGCTGGGCCAGAGTCTTCTTCAGCTCGGGAATAAGCTGAAGAAGAGAGATTAAGCATTTATATTTAAATTAGAGATTAAGTTTTACAGGGAGTTAAGCGGATCTACGTGTATGGTTACCTATCTCAGTAAGGAGCAAATGTTACCAGGTGGTAAAAGATAAGGGTATTCCTTTCTTGAGGGTATTGTTTCTGTTACGAGAATAAGTAGTGAGTAATCCTTAACTGTACATAAGGGTAATTTAATTCACCCAGGGAATTATCTGGGTGTTCCAGTGAGGTTCTGGGAGAGGGATAAATTTTACCGAGGCTTAAAAGGATAAGAGGTTCTTTTATGGAGCAGAACGGTAGTTTATGAACGCCTACCCTCGCAAGCGGGTGTCCATCTCCTCAACAGACTGCAAAATTCAATTAAAGATTCCCCAAAGCTTGAGGCGTTAAAGACTCGCCTCAAAAGATTCTTGGTGTCTCAAGCATTCTATAATGAGGGTGAGTTTTGGATATTCGAATGGGAGACCGCCCAATTAGAAGACTGTACTAAGTGGGTTGCATTGGCGATGAATCAAAGAAGCGTGATTGAAAAATTGTATGTATGAATGTGTATTGTGTGTATGAATGCCTGGAATTTTAGAAACCCCGCATTGACGTTTGCCATACAATGTACATACTGCCGCTGCAATAAAAAATATTTCGATTTTGAAGGGTGGTCGGAGGGGACGACCATTCCCCTGTATGCCCGTAAAATCGCTACAGAGTGGCCATCCGACCGGGGGAAAACCGGGAATAAGCCGGAAATGTAATGCGCCGAGGAAAAACGGGAAATAATACTTCGTTGTAGAAAGAGGAAAATCTAAAACCTGACTTTTCTGTCTAAGAGTTTAAGAAATCAAGAAATAATTTTAACTGTTTTTAGAATCACGATTTGATCAATCCCGTATATTGCATTTTACGCTATTTGATCCGTTTATTTGTGAGTGAGGATCGATGAAGTGCCGATGATGATGAGTGGGTGGAGTGATTATCGATTTTATCGATGCCTCCACTATTTTCGATGAGTTTATCGTGGTTAGACCAACCCTATGTAACCCAATGTCGAGGCATTTAAGAGTACATGACCACCATCTAGCGAACAAGTTGTGACTTGAACCCCCGTCTTTCTTGTATTGATTACTTGGGGACAGTTTGATTACTCCACTGATCGTTGGCCCAACGAACCTCAAGAATAAATGTAATTTTAACAGAGGGTCGTTGGCCCAACGACACATTTTACAAACATACATAGGTTCGAATACTCCACTGGCTCGTTGGTACAACGTCCCTATTTGTTTAGTTTCTTTAAATAGTAAATATAGGGTCATTGGTCCAACGAACCTGGTAGTTTTTATTTACAGGAATAGGTTCGTTGGACCAACGGTCAGTGATGTAATTGGAATGTGAATATTAAGCAATAATATTTGAACGGGGTCGTTGGGCCAACGAGCCTTAATGGAATGAATCTTACGATTTTCAAAAGAGCGCCGATTATACCACCAGGCGTTGGCCCAACGACCCACGCCGCTACATTAGCTCTTTTAAGAGACCAGAGGGTCGATTATTCCACTACTTAATTCTCCGTCTCCTTTTAAGTCCTCTTGCAAGACAATGTTTTACTTTTTAGCATTCGAATTAATATGTTGTTTTATTGTTGTTCTCTAGGTACTAATCTATCTAGAAAATATTTCGTATATGATAAAATAACCCGATAAATATTAAATACTCAAAATAAAGATATACATATTAGTAGGAGTATGTACTATTATATCTGTATTAGTATTCACAAATGCTTATATAATTATATATATATATATATAACTTGCTGACCCGGCCACGCGTTGCTGTGGCTCAGTAACTATAGTATAAATTAATATTTTACTCATTATCTAAATACAATTAAATTATTATTCACTAATAAAGCTGAGAATAATTTAAATCTAAATCTATAAATGAGGTAGATAACATTGATTTTGAACAATTGTTTTGATTTTAAAGTTGTTTTCTTAAATTATTAAAATTGACAATTATCGCAATACTAATTTTGTGCACAATATTCTTGGTTAATCTGTCTTTTGCTAATACAAACAAATTTGATGACTTTCCCACACGTGAACAGGCCACATACAGTGTTGTCCATGACAAAAACACGTATTTTCTAAATCTAAACCGCAAGTCAATATTGTTTGACCTTGCGATTTGTTTATGGTCATCGCAAATGCTAAACGAATGGGAAAATTGAAGCCTTTTGAATGGTATTGAACATTCTGACGCTATTAATGGAATTCGCGGCAACAGGACGATTTCGCCCTTTAAACTTTCCAGTCAAAATTGTTGCTTCAAGAATATTTCCAGTGATCCTCTTGATAACTAAACGTGTACCGTTGCATAAATTTAGGCGGGTTTAAGTTACGGAGAAGAATAATTGGTGAACCAATTTTTTAATTGCAGATTGTGTGGTGGCATTCCTGTAAATCCAGAGAATTTAAAAATTCGGTGGGAAAGTTTACGGCTTCGTTTTCGTCAACAACTGCATCGATTGATTTAAAAGGCATCAAATCACTGGGTAATAAATTGTTGTATCTGGAAGTTAATTTTGTCGACATCAACGTTTCTTGCTGCTTAAAATAGCACGATTACAGAGCCAATCATGATCTAAATAATTATTTAATATATCCGGAAGACACTCTCAATTAGTTCACTTTTCGTCTCAACAACAGTGCAGAAATTATCTGGTAGTTTGATATACTGAGTATCTTGATACAGTTCAACTTCACCGTTTCCAATATCCAGCAATTGCTTAGAAAATACTTGTGCCAATGGATCATTTTGCATTTTTTACTCGCATATTTCACGGTCAATCGAAGAGTCTCGACGTTTCGCCATAAAAAACGATTGTTTTAGACATGCGTTAATTTCGTCGGCCAAAAGTAGAATGAGGAATAACTGGTAATGTCTGTCGGAAGTCACCAGACAATAGTAAAACAGTACCACCGAAAAGTTTATCGTTGCCTTTCAAATCTTTCATACTTCTATCCAATGCTTCAAGTGAATGCTTATGGGCCATTGTACACTCATCCCAAATTATAATTGCACACTTTTGCAACACTGAAGCCATTCCACTTTTTTTTTTAATGTTACACACTGCATTTGGTTTGTTGTGAATGTCTAATGGCAACTTCAATGCTGAATGTGCTGTTCGTCCACCATCTAGTAATGTGGCAGCAATGCCTGACGATGCAATTGCCAATGCAATTTTTTGTTGCGACCGTATCTTTGCAAGGATTAATGATATTAAAAATGTCTTCCCCGGTTCCACCTGGTGCATCTATGAAAAAAAATCCACCTTGTTTAGCATCAACAGTTCTTATAATTCGATTATAAATATTTTCTTGTTCAGTTGTCTATGATGGCTCATTATTCGCAATAATTGAAGCTAAATCAATTTCATTGTAATGTGTTTCTCGTTGCAAATCAGTGTTAAGTAAGTCAGTGGCCGGACGATTAGGTGCTGGGCATACCATAATGACTAAGTGGTAAATTTGCAATTAAAATACATAAATCTTCAATCAACACTAATGCTTCATTATACATCTCTGGTGTGAAATCTAGATTTGGACATTGATTTGTTTGTTTGGCTCGATACAGGATGTCTTCAGTCATATAATTTTTATATTTCTCCCCATAAAGTCAATGAATGTGTTGGATAACATGTCGTCAAGATTATTGCAAATAGTTGACGCATACTATTGGGTGTGGATGTTAACGCTGCATCAGCAAGTGTCAAGTCCCAATGATTGTCTGCCTCCAATAATTTCAATTCACAACATGCATCTTGATATGTATTGAACACGCGACCATTAACTGTGCGCAAAAATTCAAAAGATGTTGGTCCAGGAACATTTACCAACAACAAACGCAAAAAGAAACATTCACGTTGTTTGGGATGTACATTCGCCGTACATCCACGTAAAGCCGTCCCAATGTCTTGGCTTTAAATAAACCTGGTATTGATGGATGTGGTGTTCCTTTTTTACGTGGTTCCCATTTTTTGCTTACATTATTCCACGTAAAATAGCATGGAACTTCGGTATACAATAATGTTTTTGCGAATTGGCCAAACACATCAGATTTTTGACACAAAGTAAAAAAATTCAGTTAAAGTCGTCTTTGGTGGCTGAAGTGCTTTTTGGACAATATTTTTTTCAGAAAAATATACTCGCTGACCATTTTTTGAGATGTACTGCAAGATGCTGAACAGGAGGATCTCTTTCGTGTATGGGAAAAACTAAAAATATGCCAGATAGCCTCGTTACTACTAATATATCTCCCCATTTGGTATCGTGTTATTTCGTCATTTCGGTTAATATTTTGTACTTCGAATACGGCCAGATCACTTTCTTTATTAACGTATTTGCAAATGTACTTAATGGATTTTCACGGAACTACAAAACTCGACATTAATATGAGCCTTATACGTTTTGGAAAGCAGTGGTGAGTATGGGAAACTACCCACCGATTATCAATTTCAACTTGATTTGTAGAATTTTACATTTGCATATTAAATGTACGGCCACCATGATTAGTGTCTCTACGGCGATACAATGGATAACCATCGATATCCGTAATAGTATCATTCGTAAATGGTTTTGGGAAACGTTTCTTACATTTTCCATTCTCCATGCATGGCGACGTCATGTTAAAAGTACCACATGGTCCATGGATCATCTGACTGGTAACAACCTCAAACAACTCTGGGTCAGTTGATGAATCCGGAATTTCAGCAGAAATTATTTGATCTATTTCTTCTGGACGAATTTTATTTTCAAGCCAAATCAAAATGTGAGCATGAGGTAAACCTCTCTTTTGCCACTCAATAGAATACAGCCAGCAACACGTATTACCAAAAATAGAATATTTAACGATTAAATCAATCATAGATTTCAATTTTTGTTTAAATACACGTGCAACGATATCATGGCGATGTATTGATTGTTGACCTGATAATAACAAAGTTTTTATTTCTTCCCAATTTGGGTTTACACGTAAATGTAATGAACAAATCAGGTCGACCATAATGACGTACGTAAGTCATAGCATCTTGCATTGTATTCTTGCATATTCCGTGGAACTGCCTATGTAGCTTGAAGGTAAAATAAATACAGTTCCAATATCATTGATGCTTAAGTTTTCGTCGACGTTTCCGATAATAGCAATCTCGTAAATGGATGTATTCCTCTGATCGTAATTTAGCTTGATTGAATCTAATGAATCGTAAACGTTCACTTTCGATCTTAGCGTACATATCTACAACGTATTGATGGTACAGCTGACGATATCGTAAGATATAATTGTCTTGATTAAATCTAATCATCAATCGGTGCGCATAGTAGTTCATTGAACTAACTTTTTTATTTGTTTCATTACCAGTGACTGGATCACGCTGTTTGATGTTGATGTGATATTCATCTTGCCCTTGCCAGAATATCAAAGGATACTGAAGTGCGTCATATGAACGATGTATATCCGAAATTACACTAACAATTCTATCTAGGACGTGTAATTCTAATGTCTCTGTTGTTAGATGGATCACCAACCATAATAATAGCAACTTCATCTACATTTTGGCGCCGTTGAACCTGCCAGCATGTTCCCCGGATGGTACTTTATCGGCTTTGATGACAATTTGACAATTGTCAACTTATTAATTGTGGTGATACCCTTTTAAATAGCTGAATTAAGATGATTATAATTTTCGAAAAAAACTTCTAACGATTCCACAATTGCTCTTTCTTGTGCTTCTTCTATGAAATTATGCAGGCACCTAGTTGTCACACGATCCTCACAACTGCCCATAAAATAAATTTGAAGAAACTTTGGAATCCTCATCAGGCATCGGCATTAGTGACCCAATCTTATGATACACTTGGCCTTGGATTTTGAATGTCGTTTCAAAATTACGTCCATCAGATGTTAAATCGCAAATCTTAGTTGCACCAAAAGATGTCATTTGAAAGCAAGAAATAAATTTACGTGTCTTACATAAAAATAATTTCGAATCGTCTGATTCGCCAGCAAGAAGTTATTTCAAAGGTTCTGGTGGAGTAGGAAGAAGTGGCAGTACAATTTTTCCCTGATGCACAACACATTCCAGTTGTTTCATTTCGAAACTTTAACGCGTGGCAATATTGACATATTTTATCCATCGCACCAATTGTAATTTTAGAATGTTGCCGAGTAATTAATGTCTGGTTCATAACTCAAACGCAAGGCGAAAGAATGATGCACCGTGTTAATACACGACTGGTTTGTTGCCTCGTTCTTTCGAGTTCTCTAAAATCTGGCTATATTCTGTCGCAGACGTTTATTACGCTGTTCTTGAGATTCTTGACTACGAATTTTTGCTGTTCTAATTCGTTGAGCTGCATTTCTTGCTGCAGTTTCTTCTTCTGATTCTCGAGCTCGCCGAGCGCGCTGGAGTCGTACCTTTCTGCTACACGGATTGTTGAGGTTAGATTTTCTTCCGCGGCATTATTCTGAAACTGAAAATATATTTATAATTGAAATAAATTAATAAATTAGATCGAAATTAATGAATGTATTAATTAACAATTATCAGATTAAAAATCAAAATAAGTATCTTTCCGGGAGATAGTATTTACTCGTTTAAAAAGGAACTGAACTGCAGTGACACTCGACGCCAGTATTTATATCTGGGGCCTTGAATTTCCCGAACGTTCTAGTGCGCATGCTTCGAGAAAAATCGATTGATCGATTGTTCGAAATAGTGACTCTCGAAGGTTCGAGAGAGAGCTTTATTTAGATTCAGAGCAGATCTCGAAGAGCGAATGAGATACTAAAGCTTTGGACATTCTAATCAGAGATGGCGACTCGATAGAATTTGATCGCCAGATTTTGAGACTTTGATTCGAATTTGGCGCCAAGACTTTAATAATTCTCTAATAAAAGTAGTACAAAAATTTAACTGTTAACAATGATAATAATATTGTAACATAATACACAGAATAATTATAAAAATATCAGTCACAAACAATTAAAATAAGTACGATTTATGTCGTGAATATAAATAAATATTACGTGGAATAAAGTTGTAGAATTTATATTCTAAAAAACAGAACACAGCGCTATCTATTGGGTGTATTTGCAACTTAGATGTCAAACAATATTGAAGAATTTGATCGATAAATGAATTAAACCGCCATCTATGAGCACTTCATAAAACTAAATAGTAAATAAACACTTGCTTAATAAACATTTAATTAATACATTTTATTCGTTTATTATTCACGACATAATCGAATAATTCAGATAATAACTATCCTATCTTCTAAGTTAGACTAAATTACGGATACATGTGAAATTTTGATTGAAATTGGTTCAGTCGTTTTGGAGTTTATTGGCAACATACATCGTGACTCAAGATTTTTATATATATAAGATATATATGTATATATTTATTTATTTATTTATTGTACAGTTCAGTATGGAGCCGACGAATATAGTTCTCACAACATATAGCGTTTGTTACAAAGTCTTGGAGAAATTAGGTTGATACTATTGGGATCCTCCCAAAACCCTCTGTTCTTTGCTATGAGAAATACATTCAACTTGGAGAAAAGTAGTTCCGCTTATACCGTTTATGAACGGTTAATTTTGTACAGGAAATAAATTAAGTTCTTGTAGAAATGAAGTTTCATTTTAAATTTCAAAAGTCCAAATATGAAATCTTTATTGATATATTAAACAACATGATATATTCAGTGTTTTTTAAATATACTTCGTTTCATATCAGTGTTCAAGTAATGGAAGTTCCTATTAAAGATATTGTATGGATTAGTGTTTCATGTGTTGAAATTTAAAACGCTTTAATCATTTATGGTTGAATTGAGTTTGTTTACAAACGTATTTATTATTCTATTTTACCGATAATATCATGGTTCCAATAATACCAATGTAAAAATATCCAATATCGCTCACCCAAATCCCATGCAGTGACATGTACTATTATCGAACTTAATTTTTCCTTATGTAGAAATCTAGCTTTATGTTCAATATCCAGTCTATTTTTCGGTTCTTTTTCGATATATATTATGTGTTAGTGCAAACAGGCTGAGAGAAAATATCTCTCCAGGCCTTCAAGTCATTTATCTAAGTATATCAACCACTGAGAACAAGCATCACGACAGAAATAGGATGGTGGCACTACAGGAAATACAAGTGATCTAATTAGCTTACTTACTAAGTGAGTAATACTTACTACAGAAAAAATACATTGTTTGTTTGTTTATGTTATAGGTGTTTTATTTTTTTATTTATTTTTGTAAATAAGGTCTATATTAATAATGATTGTATATTATTGATTTTTAGGGAAAGGATGTGTATGTATTATGTATTGTAGAGTGATCAGGCAGAAGTCTGGGAGTCCCAGCTAATAAAAAAACCACATCTTTTTCGGAGTGTCCTGAGCAGTATGGCGGTTTGTATGTTTAAACGAGTAGGCGCCGGCCTATATAAAATAGCAAACCTTACTCAGTTATATCTGCGTAAGAACTTAAACGTTTTAAATCCCGATTTACAGAACTATAGGCTTAAACAAATTTTAAAGCTCCACAATTTTACTAACGCCAAATATTTCAATCTCCTTGTCACGAATAAAGTAAAGATTGTAGTTTAATAACAATTGTTTCATATAACTGTATTGCTGCATTAAAAATGCACTGTTATCAGTAGACATTTAACATAAATTTTCCCTTATTCGGATTACTTGTTTCTAAGTTATCGGTTATCATAGTAGCAATATGTTTAAAAGTCCCAAAGTACGTATCCTTTAGCGTAGTTATATATATATAAAACTGTTATTTAATGTAAGTTGTATTTGTTGTATACGTGTACACGCAGAAATAAACGATAAACGCTGACTCATTACCGTTATTACAGTTTCAATAGTTAATTAGTGGTTAAAGTGGTGTAGCCGCGATAGTTGCTGTATCTAAATTGAATGTACAGTGATTTCGGTTTGCAACTAATTATAGATTTTGTAGTGTATCATGTTGCGATTGATGATTTTCTACGATATTTCTCTACTGATAATTCAGTATATAACTCTGACAATCTTATAAAACTTGGTACAAAACCCTGGAGACAGTGGTGACATCAGGGTTTGTTCTACACAGACCCCAATGATGTATTGCGCGTTTATCATATTAATAATTATTATGATCTAATTAATTATACCATTATTAATTGTGGGATAGGTGGACATCACATGGGAACTCCTGTTAAAATACTAACCCAAAGTTTAATGGCAGTTTTAATTATTTACCGAATAGTTCCTATTGTTAAAACAAGAGTATAAACAGGAAAAGCAAGCAGTATGAAAATTTTGTTTTAAGATAAACAATTTACGATTGCAATATTGTATTCGAACTGATGACATACTAATTGTGCCTACTATCAAATACTTTGCATTTAACGAGGAATTGAATATTGGCCGATATCATTATTCATATAATATTAAAATCAGTATTAATTATAAAAGTTGTTAAAGTTCTTGCATACTTAAACATGTTGAAAAGCACTTCCCTGATAGTTTTTACTCATAAATGGACAATGTCTAAGTTTTTTATAAATCGGTATACATTTTATATGCCCATCATTGTGTTTGTACCAAGGGATGGTTCTTTTTGCTAATAACACAGTGTAGCGGTTAAGATGGTTATCGCAAGATAACAGAAACAAGGACCGTCGATTGTGACTGCTACTTCGATGGGTGACAGCAGAGCGATCCTCTTCTTGCCAAAGCTCTCCAAGTGGTAGTTCGTTAGCCACCTTTAAGCCCTTGTTACCCAGATTAGGTGTACCTTAGCCCTTTGTCAGTTAAAATGTGACACAATTTACTTTTATCATCTCAGTAGAAGGCAATCCAAGATGCCTTGACTTAACAATCCTGAATATCCTATCAATCTAAAATACAATAAGTAGTACCATAAAGGACTTACGTAAGAATACCTAAGTTATTAGCACTAGTAAGGAAAGGTTTTCATGTTTATTTGTTTTTAAAATGAAAGTTTTGATATTTTAATATTCAAATAATCTGAATGTTTGCTGGATCAATAGAAGCAATGGAAGTTTATTCCAATATACACGAGTACCCAAGAGGATTTGTTTGTCAAGTCTCCAATTCTCGTTTCTAGTTACTTCATTATCATCCAACTAATTAGAATCAACGAGGTTCACACTAATTTAAATTTAATTTTTAGATAAATAGAGTACGTGAGGGTTAAGCTACTCTTGTATTACTACATGTATCACTAATAACTTAGTGTAGGATAGGTAAAAATTAAGCAAAGGAATAATGAAGAATACAGAATACACGTTGCATACATAGTAAAATATTTAAGATACAAATACAGTATTTGCTTCCTTATATACAGTTTACAAAGAATATGACGTCATGGACCTCACGTACAATTCAATCTAAAAAAGGAAAGACGAGGAAGGAATATCATATGTATTAAAAGTAAAGTGCTTACTGCAGAAAAAATAAGCTATCACATACTTAGTAATATCAACTTTGGAAAATTTAATAATTTACTTGTATGAAACATTTTAGCTTGATCTTCTCGCTCCACGAAGCGATAAAAGGCTGCAATAAATTATATAAAAGGGTCGTATCCGTGACAGTATACAAATCACGTGACTCAGAAACTTCAACTTGACAGTATTTATCGCTTAGTTCGTCAAAGTTTTAGAATTAGTTGAACAGATCTTTACTTTCAGATTATGTTCTAAAACTGGGCTATAATCTGTAGTTTTTAACACTCGTTTGTAACAGTCAGGAGACTATAAATCCTATTGTTATTATGTTTGATTAGTGACAATTTTCCCAAAACATTATATGAGTTGTATTCAATCATACCCGTTTTATTTTGGAACTCAGTTCTTTCCTAGTATAGTAAAGTAGTATTTAAAATGTAATAATATATTTGGAATATTAAAATTATTTTAGATTTAAGAAGAATTTGAAAACACTTTAGTTTGGCTTCAATGGTAAACATTGTAAATTATCTTTAGCAGTATACAAGAAAGCCATGTTATGAAATGTCAAAAAAAATTGTATTTTCTTTATAGTAAATTAAAAATTTTGTAATAAAAAAAAAAACAAAAGTGTTCTAAAAATGAAGAAAACGCCAGGACAGCATCAGGTGTACTGCACCTGAATATAACAGTGTCCGGATAGTTTCCTGCGTTCCAAGAGAGAACATTTTTCAAATATGACCTCCAATCATTTTCATTTGAGCGTGCTTAGGTTTCTAAGTTTTATTAGTTCAGGTTTTAAGCTTCTTTCGCTTCCTACAAACAGTTCCGATCTTTTTCGCAGCTTCTATAAGATTATTTTTAAGCCATAAGCCCAGTTGTTACACTTTTTCTTCTAAATAATACTTACTGCTACCATACCACTTAAATAATTAATAATACTTAAACGACCATAATCAATAAGTTACTGCATGCAAAGCAACAAAAACCCGTTTCTGAATAACTGACAGTATATAATAATTATTGAACGACGTATTGTATGTAATTGTTTACAGAGCAGAAAAAGTAACGATGTTATAACAGATTTCCAGCTGAGTAAATAGCCAATCCATTAATTAAGAAAAAGAGAGACAGTTGATTTCTTATAGTATAAAAATTGGAATGTTCATGTAATAGTATTAAAAATACGCAAGAATGTTTCTAAAAGACATTTAAATGAAAGAATATGACTACTATAAAAAACCAATCTTACTTCTGAAAAATTTCCTATGTGAAATGTTTATATTTTTCTAATGGAAATCACTGATTCTCCATGTGAAATGGTCGTAAAAATATTTGTATTTATGTCGCATTATTACAAAGTATTATTGTCTGCACTCTGCATTATCACAAACTACAGGAATGTGTAAATACAACCAGCTTTATGAATAAGAGATTTTTCTGCTTAGGAGATCCTACAAAATATTTATATCAATAACAGTGTGATCCGAGCTTGTAGTTACTTCTCATACTTGTGATTTCATAAACCAAAGAACGTAACATAAGTAACATGCCAACTCAGAGCGAGTCTATTACCTTCTCACTGTGTCTCCATCTCACTCACTTTGTCTGAAACTGTACTTCTGATCACAACTTCCCTTCTACAGATTTACAACAATTGGATGTCAAAATAAACTGTCAATCTTACTTCCATTATCAATCACAATGAAAAATTTCAAGTGTGTAAGCCGTGCTTTAGTAAATAATATTACAACAGATTTGTTAAATAATTATTGTTTAGGTAAATCTATAAAACATGTATTTACCGCCAAAAGGAAATATTTTCATTTAATATTTCGTTATCATGGTATGTAGAGCTGTAATATATAGTGTACTAGCTGTTTTCCCGCGGCTTCGCACGCTTTTCGTAAGCTTTGCCCGTGTATGTGCACTTCTGGTTCAAATGAATTATATTTCCAACGACGATGTAGAGTTTGTATTGTTGCCACGATCAAGAAAATCTATCAAAAGTGTATGTTTATAGCCATTGTCTACGTATATGTACTTTATTATAAAGTGGTCTAACACTAAAGCTTTAAGTTCATTCAGAAATGTATTTTTAAGACAAATATACATCAAAGCTTAGCGCCTTCAAATAGTTTTTCGCTATTTAATATACTTAACTGTCTCGTAATCGCAGTTTATAGTGTACAGGCGCTTTAAAAACTTGTAACTTTTGCAGTGCCGCCTGGTGGCGAGATACATCTATAGGCATAGCATATAAACCTTCTCCGTCGAAAAATAAATATACATACAAGTTTTCATAATGATCGGTCAAATAGTTTACGATTCTATAAAGAATATACATACAAACAGCGAAACAGCCACCTCTCTAAAAGTATGCCTATTATATGTATAGCAGAAGGATACATGTCAAAATGATGCAATGAATTTTCTATTTCCTCAAATTTAAAATTGATATTATAATCATAATTGTTATATTATTTCATTATTATCTGTTATGCATTGTAAATTTAAAAGTTTAGTATAAAAATGTAAATGTAAATGTTACATTCTTGTATTTCTTACAATTAAGACCATAGAAGATGTGAATTCAATTTATAAAAATCATGGACACCTCTAAAACAGTACGAATAGCGGTTTAAATTTCATACAAATATCATATTTTGGGAACATTACTCTTAAAACTAATCGCACTGACTAACTTAGCATGTCATTTTCCAATTTATAAAGTTAATGTCCTGTTGGGAACATAATGATTAACACTGTGTTTTCACAAACAAAATAGCGTTTTAAAAATACGTTCCAGAATAGTTTTTAGTATGAATCCTTTATGGAGAAATTTTCCAGAATTATATATTCTTTCTCATATTTTACCTTTTTTTCCTTATTTCTGACCTCAAATTCACAGATTCATGTGATTATTTTCTTAATTATATAAAAATAAATTATTAAAAATTACAAATACAAATAATGAAAAATTACTTTGACTTTGACTAAAAAGAAAAAGATAAATGTTATTTTTTATAATCATGTTTATTACATATGTAGGACACATACATTTTCAATATCACAGCTTATTTCAAAGTAGTTTTTAATAGTATGTATAATTTTTGTGTCTTATTTACGAAAACTTCACAAAGCTTACGCTACCACTCTAGGCAACTACATCTGATGCTGCAGAAATAACTCCCCTAAAAGCCCATATTTATTACCACCCAGTCTAGTGTTGTGTATTAGTGAACTTTCCAATTTTCTAAGTGGCATTGAGTGGAGATTGTCCTTTACAGTACAAAATAGTACTTCTTAGGAGCTATATTTGTTGAAAAATATATGTGTTAGCTTGAGGAAAATTTGTTTAATAAAGCTGCACAACTTGATATAAAATAATAGTAAATTTGCAAGAATAAACTTCTAAAGCAGGATAACCCGTTCAATAATGTTTAAATGATTAAAAATGTTATTCTTAACATTTATTGATCCAATCACATACTTAAAAAAAAATCTATTTAGTAATTGGTTATATCTATGTGTTTTATTGACAACACCGGAATAGGTTTTTCATTTGCACACAATATTATTGAAAAATTAATTACAAAACGCTCACTTTCCTGTCACTAATAGGCTACAAATGGTTCTAACGATAACTAGTTTTTACTATAATAAGTTTTTTATGCACTTTCAACAGGGTTTATGTATTTCTCGGAAGGAGCTGTATATCAAAAAGGATATATTTTCATTTAAAAGTTTTATAATAATTAGAAACTGGCATAATTTTTTTGAAATAGCGTTTTAAAAACTTTAAGAGATATATTAATTATAAATGAGGAAATAAAATTATTATCAATAGAATCTAAGAATTTGCTTCTATGAGTGTATAATTTCAATGGGTCATGTCAAATCTCTTGTAAAGTAGAAGAGAGCTCTTGTGGTTATCTCAGCAACTAATTGAATAATTTAAAAGATACAGACTATATAATTCACAAATCTGTTCATTACCGTGTTTAAAAATGATGGAGTTGTAAACAAATTAACGCAATACGTTATGAATTTTAATCCTCTCAGCTAAACTTCGCTAACTTCAAATTATTGTCAATATTTACTCTACTATAAAATGCCTGAATGATGTCTCTCAGACACATTTAAGTAAATAATTCTCATTTTAATCTTTACATTTTTTATCAAATATGCATGAACGAATCCTAAAACATTTTGAACAGTTGAGGAGAATAATTGTAAACAGATTCTTTCTGTACACCTAGAGTACTGAAGGAATTTCATACCATAAATGACAAATTTTTTCTATTTGCCCAAAAATCACACGAAAATTATTTGTAGATTAAGATAATTAACACTAAAAAAGAGGATAAACTGCTTTCTGAGTGACAGAATATACTGGGTGGGTAAGTCTAAGGGAAGGGTTTGTCTCCTGTTGAGGTTCTTGAGGAAAGATTTGGGGCAATAATCTTAAGTCATGTCATGACAGCTCTGAATCATCCTCTCTAATCAATGCAGCTAGGGGATGGCTATGATTGTAAAAAACTAGATTATAAGAAAATAACTTATTATTAGGCTCTCTATATATACATACTTAAAACTGTTATCACTCTCAGATATTTTTGAACTAACATCCCTTTAGTATGAAACATATCTTGTACCAGTGATTTTCAATACATTTATCTGATCAAATTTTAAAAAAAATATAAAATTATGCAGCGAATTTTAGGTTTTACTGGTGCTATTGTTTGAATTCAAATACCAAAGAATAAGGTTTTTTTAATAAGTGATTATACTTCAGATTAAGTTAAGATTATTGTTACTATATGTATGTATAGCCCTCAAACCCGGGCCCTGGAGTTGATAAGCTGAGACAGAATTACTAGCTACGACAGAAGGTGTCAACTAGACTCATTCTGGTAATTGTTCATCGTATGCCCACTATACATGCAAGTGCACCTTTTCCAATAACGTGTTATAGTTAATATTGCTATTTAATGAAAAGTTATTCTCATAAAAAGAAAATTAGAATTCGGTTAAAGTGAAAAGTTTAAGTATTGGTAATGGAAATGGATCCAGTAAGGCATTGATAACTGTAATGTTTGAATTGATTGGTTTTGTTTCGTGGTCTGTGGGAGACTACCAAACAAAACGATAATATTTTTTTGCGAAACTGTTTACAGTTATATGAATTATTATTTTGAATAAATTTAAACATAAACTAGTTAGGAATTTTTAATATTAATCAGGTAATACACACCACTTTGAACTCACTGTTACAACTGCAGAATACCGAAAACAATTGCTGTGAGTCATATTTTATATGTTTTTATTAATTATATAAACCAGATTAAAGAATGATAAACTCATCCAATTTCTTTATTGGAAAACATTAGGCAGATTGTAAATCTAAATTTTGGGTCCAGAAAAATTTAAATTTGTCTTAACACAAATTTAACAGAAAAGCTACCATTGCTTTTACGGAGAAATTACTAGTTGAATTTATTTTTGTATAGTAATAATTATAATGCAAGATATAAAATTAATGAATAATTGAACATAAATTAATGTTATGTTTACTTTTATTCACGTTATTATTTTTATTATAAGTTTTTAATACTTGTACTACGAATGTAAACTAGGATACTTTGAGAGCAGATACTATGATCTATAAACAATTAAAATAACTCACTGTAGGTCCTGAGCCTGGTCCTCTATATGAGCCTCACAGCGTGTTTCTTTGTTCGGTGTATCTTCGACGTGCTGCGATTAGTGTCTTTTAAAATTAATACTAAACAATCTAAAAACTATGTATCCCGAACCTTTTCTTTCCTTGTTTCTATGGATATAAGTCACTTAAGATGTGTACTTCTATTAGGAACATACCAGCTGGATTTTTAAAATAAAGTTGTCCATATGTATTCCCTCGCATGTGACCTACTTTTTTCATTTTAAAAAACAAACACGAGATTTCCTTGTAGTTTATTTTCTAGTCTAGTGATCAGGAATTTACAAGTATAAGTAAAAAGCCACGAGTCTCTATAAACTGATAAAATATTTTCACCAAAAATGAAAGTGATCGCCAGCCAAAACTTGCTTAGTTACTAGTCGTAATCAATGAGCTACAAAGAAGTAAACAAAATCAAGTGATCTGTTTATTAAAGATAATAGTTTCATTTAAATCATTCAAATCCAATCCTGAGACACATAAATCGTAGTGATATTACCGTCAGCCAACGATATGGAAAGTCTAAATTAGCCAATTTAAGCCAAGTATTTGTTACTGATATCAAACATTCCAGTTTATATACTTTTAATGAAGTTTGGCCTACGAAACTTTAAACCTGTAAATTATTCTTTTTAAAATATACTAGTATACTTATTTTTATATTTTCACTCATTAAATGTTTTCTGTGAGTCCCATTCAGACAGCTCAGGATGTACTATGTGTCTGTATAAAATATTCTGTACTACACAACCTTGCAACTGTTGGTTGGACACTTAGTTAACTCAGCTATTAATATATAATTACATCTAATATAACTTATTGGCCATGATATTAGTAGATTATAATATAAAACAAAGGAATTTGGCATTATTACAACTATTAGTTGGCAACCTTTAAATGAAATACGCTTTGGGAAGAAAAGCATTGACGGAGGTATTTCCTGATTCGATTTACAAGAGAAAACGGCAAAATATCTGCTGGAGAGAATACATACGTTAACCGTACTCTGAAAAATTAGTGGTCTAATAGTTTCACGTTGCTGTTCTAAACCATAATTCTGCGTAAATTTTACTTTATTACAACATTATTTAGGAGCTCGTCTTATTTTTCTTTTCTATATGTTAGGTCGGTGCACACTTGGATTTGTAGTCTGATTTTAGACAAGATGGAAAGTCCAGAGCTTAGAATAACGGTATGAATGAGGATTTTCACGAAAAAACGAGTTGTGTTTAGAAAGGTCTCTCGCTACCCGTCTCTCTGTCAGCACATATCATTCAAAGTCCTGAATGTATGGTCTTAATGTTGTCCTGCTCTTATCCCTATTACTCATCAACGCTGCTCTTGAGTTCTTATCCCTGCTTCTTATAAGCCGAGACAGAATCCAGGGCTCACGACTCTAACCCCTGTAGCTTTAATGGCAATAACCCCTCCATGTTACAACATGACCATTTTAATTTCACAGTAACTCGGAATGTAGACCGCAGTGGATGGTGTATAGTGGCATCGACGCTAGAAATGTAATTTATTTACTTTTAAAATATTTGTTCTGTTCTTGAAGTCGTGCTTTGTGAATTGGCGCTATACTTAAGACTTCATTAGGTAATGCTTGGTAGCTTGAAACCTGAGGAGAGGAGGTTCAAGTCAGACTCCTAAAATGAATGAATTCAGAAACTAACACAAATATTTTATAATATTTGTGGAATGTGTTACGTGTTACGTAACAGGCTTTGCTGAATTTGCGTGCAGAGTTTAAACTCTGTAGCTTATTATTCCATTTTCGAGATATATTGTGGAGAGATTGAAAAATCATACAGAAAACAAAATTTTACATCTAGGGTAGAAAAAAGAGAAATTGTGTTGCTTACTAAGTGATAGGCTTTGTAATTAATAGACAAAACTCATGGGGTTGGATATACCTGAGGTCACACTGATTCACAGAGCGAGCATCCTGGCCCAATACTTTAGCTGTAGCCGGAAAAGTAAAGATTAGTAGACTAGGAGTCTAAATATGAATACTCGAAGTACTTGAAGTTGTACTCACATATTTAAGAGCACTCGTAAACTGCCTAAAACAAAATCACAACAGTATTAGCTATTTATCGAGTTAACTTATAATCATGACAACGTGGTCTCGTCAGAAGTACATCGCCGCAACTTATATATGTATTAATTTTCCAAATAAAACATCATCAAAGGTGAGCTACATTATTATTTACGTTTTATCTTGATATTAAATTTTAATTAGTTTTCTCGCATGAATGAGATAGTTTTTAATACAAAAAAGGAGCGCTAGGTGTTGCTTGGCAGCAAGATGTTCAGCTACAAAGTTTCAAAAGAGAAAAAATTATTACGCGTGAGAATTAAGTTATTAGTCCGCCAAGAATTTAGTTCCAAAAACATCAGATTATACTAATGCTAATCCGTGACAGCGTTGCCGAAATATATATAATATAAATGGCGCTCAGCCCAGTTCCATGGTTGGACATGAACCATCATATAACTCATTCTTGTCTACATAGAAATTTCATGCAAGGTTTTATACCAGTTTTCTGGTAAGCAAGCGAGGATACAAAAACGGCAAGATTGTGATAAAGTTATTTATTGACAACAACGTTTAACATTGACTACAATATAATATTTTTTATTTTTACTCCACGAAGAAAAGTGTTACTTGTAAAAATCTTACATAGTAGTATTCAGGTTCTTTATATATTGATGTATCTATTTTATCGTTTCCATCATGGTTACCTAGATGAACTTTACCAAAATATTCCCTGACGCTCATCCAAATATCATCGGTTATAATGAAATAATATTAACCACAGCGTTCCTCAAATATAAATTAAGCTTCATGTTTAATTCTTTTATCAATTCTTCTTAAATCAATTTTTAATTCTTTAGGTCTGTTCGTTTTCCGGGATATCTTGAAAACTAAAAGATATAAAATATTGAAATATTTCAAGCCTCATGAGTGATACTGATTGGCCTAAGCTCAGCGAATTACTTCGTTTTTCAATATTACAGAATTAACATAAGTGGCATATATTGTGACAATATAAGGACTCAGAGCTGTACATTACGTGTAACAGATTCTGATATCAAAAGTATTGCACTTCTCTGTAGAAGTTAATGGGAGCCAAAGTTTATAACTTTACATTTATGTTTTTCGAGACAATTATCATTATAAATTCTTTTAATTAGTGGAATACAGTGCGTATTTTAAAAGTGGTTTTGTAATAACTGTTAATTTGAAGTAAAACTGACATCACCTCTAATAACAAGTTAGGAACTGAAAATAATTTAAAAATAAAATGTAACAAATATTTTCTGTAAACCTTATTTTTTTAAATAACACGTACTTCTATCTCCTCTAATAACTGTTTTAAAACAATTAAAAACTGAAAATAAGCTTAGAGCTAATATAAATTTAAAGTACTTATTCGAGTTACGTTATTTCCATGGTTGTCGAAATATACGTTTCGCAATAAAATTGATGAATACAACGTTCTCAATAATTAGGATTCAAATCTGATATGACCTTAATATCGAGTGATAAACAAACGTATATATTTAATATATTGTGTTCCTTCTACGAATTCAAAAGAATGCATCCACATCCTCAGTTTCCATTACAAAAAGTTTGAAGCTCTTTAAAGATCTAGTTTGCAATTTACTCCCTTTTCTTTCGAAGCTAATGCAGTTTTACAGTTCTGTGTATAAACCAAGCTCTGGTGGTAATCTCATCAACTAGTTGAATAAATTAAAATATAAAGACCATAATTATCCTCAAATCTGTACAACACCCTCTATATAAATCAATGAGTTTAAACAAATTAACGCAATACGTTCTGAATTTTAATACTAAATGAGCTAACATTTACCAATTTAAAATTATTTTCAATATTTACACTACTATAAAATGCCTGACAGATTTCTCTCCGACACATTTAAGTAAATAATTCTCTAGGCAATCTTTACACTTTTGATAACATATGTGAGAATGGATCTTAAAACATTTGGAGGTTTAAGAAAACATAGTTGTAAACTGACTCTTTCTGTACACTTAAGAGTACTGAAGGGATGTAAAACCATATATTAAAAGTTATTTCAGTTCATCCATAAAACATATGAAAGTTGTTTTGTAGTTCAAGATATAACAAGAAAATAAACTTATTGTGAAATTCATTAAACATTATAATCCTTTCAGCTGCAAATGCGTTATAATTATACTGAAACTGTATCACTGCTTTTGAAAGATTTCTCTCAGACACATTTAAGTAAATAATTCTTTTTTTAATCTTTGCACATTTTATAAAATATTAGAGAATGGATCTTAACACAATTGGAGGTTCAGAAGAAGATAGTTGTAAACTGATTCTTTCTGCACACTTCGAAAGCTGAAAGGATTTTTTTTTATTTATTCAATTACATTGGTTTAACACAGTTTTGGCCTCGCCAAGTTACATAAAAAAGCTTGTTCGGCGAGGTCCAGCGATATTTCCTTACTTCTACTGTTCCACTTCTACTGGCAATAATGTCTTTAATAAGTTGTATCGCTTAAATCAATTTACTAAATTAAAATACTAATGACGATTTATTTGCGGTTTAGGGCAGGCATCATGTTTCTATTTACATTTTGGCAATTGTGTGAATACGATTTTGAACTTAATATAATAATAACAATAACAATAAAATAATATAACGATTACATAACGAAAAACAATACAAATTACAATAACATGGTTAGATATTTGAAAAAGATTTTTCTAATAATAATAACAATATATTCTTCTAGGAGTTCAGTGGGTGTGTAATACGTGCATACCTGTCTGATTTTGTTCCTCTTTGTCTGTCTCCAGTTGTGTGCAGTAGTGTCGTCTGGTCGAAAACAGTTTCTGCTAATCGTAGTTAGGTTATGTTTTGTTTTTTGGTTATGTTTTATGTTATGTTTGCTCACTGAGTAAAGTGAGTTTAGTGGCTTTTTTGTGTCAGTGAATAAAGTAGTGTGAATAAACAACAGTCTAGTACAGTGAGAGTGAATCTGAGTAATGAAAATAGTTTTGAGTGTTGTGCAGTGTAGTGGAATGTCAGTGCAGGCTAGTGGGGATTGGGCCCAGGATAGGCCTATTTCTAAGACATCTACAAATGGCAAGTTTTGTTTTTATACTTGATATAGAGGTCTAGCTGTACTTAACCAAATGTAGGCTGCCGATTTAAACTTCTTTAGATTTGGTAAATTTTCTATTTCACTAGGCAGTTGATTAAATAGATTCGGTACTATATATTCTGGTAGCCTGCGCCCATAGTCTGTCCTTGGGGTGTATATTTTGTACTTAGCCAAATGCCTAGTATTATAGCTTCTGTCCAGGGGTTTCTTTAATTGTTTTTGTTTTCATAATATATCTGTAAAATTTTAAATATATACAATCCTTTTGGTGTTAGTTGTCCCTTTAAACTATAGTGCTGGTCCAATTGATTGTCATTTATGTCCAATTCATATCCGTAGAGTGCCCTTAAACATCTTTTTTGTAAATTTAATATTTGCTATAATGGCTATTCGCTGTTGTTCCCCAGGTAGTTATTCCATATGTTATTATTGATTGAAATAGTGCCTTATAAACTGCTATCTTTGCTGGTTCAGTAAGTTTATTTTGCAGTTTATGCATTATAGCAATACAGGGGCCGAGTTTTCTCTGTAATAAAGTTACATGAGGTTTCCATGTTAGCCTATTGTCAACAGTTATGCCCAGGTATCTCAAAGTTTCAATCAATTTAATTCTCTCACATTGACATTGTTTATGACCATGCAATCATTCACAATCATGGTATTTAATATTTACTACTCTATCAATTTTTCATATTCTTTTGGCAAATATGCATTAAGCATGTCTTTTGGTTGTTTATTATCAAGCCATTGTCATGAGTCCCTTTGTTTAACGTGTTAAAATTATTCTGTAGTATTTTCTTCTGCAATTCTTATATCTTTATGCTGTGATAAGGAGTAGTATTGTCATCTGCAAAAGCAAAAATGTGTCAATCCTCAATCTTTCTTAAAATCTCATCTAAATAAATTATAAAAAGAGCTGGACCGATTTGGCTTCCTTGCGGTACTCCGTAATTTATATTTCTCTCATCGCTTAGTGTGCTCAATACTTTTACCACAAATTTCCTGTCTTTTAAATAGCTCTTAAACCAATTCTAAATAGGGACCCCCTCACACCCATTTTGAATAGGGCTGCAACAATCTTTATTATGCTCTACAGTATCAAAAGCTTTTGAAAAATCAATGACAAAGCCAACCCATGCAGTTTAGTGTCCATAATTTTATTTCCTATATCTGCAAACCCTTTTAATGCCATTTCAGTGTTGTAATTCTTTCTAAATCCAAATTGTTTGTAACTTAATATTTTATTCTCATACTGTATAAGTATTTATTTAAGTTTTCTAATACATATTTTTCTAATATATTCTCTACAGATGATAATATGGCTATCGGACGATAATGTTGAAAATCCTTTTACTGTTATTTTTGTATACTGGTTTAACAATATATGTTTTCAACCAATCCGGAAATATTCCTTCTTTTAATGATTTATTTATTAATGTAGTCAATGGTTTGGTGATACCATCCATTGCTTTTTGAATGCCTTTCATTCTTACTCCATCGATTCCTGGGGACTTGTCATCATTAATGTCTTTTATTATTTTTACAATAATTTTCGGAGTAGCTATAGGTATGTAGAAATTCTTTAATACACTGTTATCCATATTGTCATTTATATCACATTCCTCTCTATTACCACAGCAGTGTTTTATTCTATCAATGCCTTCTAAAAAATAATTGGCAAAGCTATCCACAATTTCTTTGTTATTCATGGTTTTTTTCCCATAGCCACCTCAATTGTCTTATCAATATTATTTTTAGTTGTTATTCCCAAAAGATAATTTATGTTTTCCCAAACCTTCCTGGAATTGTTTTTGTTGACTTCGAATAAATGTTGATAAATACCTATTTTTCCTATACTTTATTCTATTGTTCAATCTATTTTCTTCATTCTTGTACAAATCTCGGAATCTGTTGTTAGAGGGGTCCCCTTTCCATACTCTAAATATTCTGTCCCATTTCATTTATTAAGTTTATTTGTTCCTGGTTCATCCATCCTTTCAGTGGAGTCCTTACGTGCTGTCCACCTTGCTTATCAATCCTCCTACCTGTCCTATTTATGGTAATAGTAACTTCTGTTATAGATGCTAATGAATTTATTTATTACTTTCTCGAATCCTGGCAATTACACTATTTGTATCTTCTATATCCCAAGTTTCTTTCTCTATGAGTTTCTTTAGCAGTGGTTCTTTTAGTATTTTAGTTTTTTTAAACCTCAGTGTCTCTTTTTCTTCCTCCCAATAGCTCTATTCTGGCAACTATAGGGTAAATGGTAAGAAATTTTGGTTTTAATTATACCAGTGAAGATGTTTTTTAATAGACATATCCAGTTTATTATAAATGTGGTCTATGCATGGTCTTACTACACTATTTAAAAAAATAGATCACAAATTCTTTCAGTTCGTCCACAAAACATACGAAAGTAAGATGTAACTAGGAAATAAACTTATTGTAAAATTCAATTAAAACTGTAATCCTTTTAACTGCAAATCCGTTATAATTAAATTGGAACTGTTTCACTGTTTTTGCTAGATGTGCTTTTTAGAATAATGTAAATTACTTTCATTAAGAAGAATAAACATAGAAAAAAACTTTTAAAGAAGAAAAGTAACTCATCTATAAGTCCCTGTCTAGATCCTTGTCTTCGCCAGCTTACTCCGGATGTATATTTTCCACGTCCTGCGTGTTGAACGATTTAGAACGTTAAATGGAACAATTAAAAAGGTCCTGGCTTTTTTCGAGCTCTTGGCCATTGCACTTGTTCCTGGTCGTGCTTCTCCAACCTAATGTGACATGAGTTCAACGAAGTTTTTAAATAACAGTATTGAATTTATCAAAATCTTGGTAATGCATATTCTTTTTTATCTATGGATATTTAAAATATATAAGATGTCCACTGTTGTGTGTTTCATCTGTTTCTTTTTTATACTTTTCCCCTTCACTTGCTTGTTTACGTCATGACACTATTAACAGGAAATAGTTTTTTGTTATCAGGTTACCTGAACACATACATACTATAGAGACAAACATGTTTTGTAACTCATCTTACATTAATGTCAACGTGATAAATTTTCATAATTTAGATCCAATATCCAGGCACAATACTCGATATGTCACGTTATTGCTAAATCATATATTTTCATAACCAGTCTGCAATGTTCAAACCTCTGTCCTAACACTAGTAAGGTTGTCGTACTGGTTTAATTAACTTTCTATACTCATCGTATAGTTGACATTGGTTACTCTCCTGGACTTTAACTAATTATTATTCTACATTATTATACGTATCATGGTAGAGACATTTAATATTTCTGTATCAAAAACGATATTCCTTTATGTAAGTTATATTATATTTACTACCCAGCAGGGATTACTTCTGGCTGTTTTATACCTTCCAGCTGAACTTACCACTAGGCACAACAAAAATCGATGTGTCACTTAAATCTCGCCTACCTTATGGATGTCCAGAAGCGGCACATCCCTAACCACACAAGTGAAGATTCTTGGGTCAGGGTTATTCAACATGTTAAATTTATCTGTTTTATCAAAATTATACTAATCGAACTATAACAATATATGTTGTTTTAATGATACAGGTAGAAAGTATTAACTAACATATTAACTAACACAAGCAGCACGGAACTCACAGATCAGGCGCTGATAAATCACAACATGCATTTCCATGTTAATTTATCTAATTATGCTAAATTCACTGGACTTCAACTCAAAATTATATCATCTTATACAAAAACTTACGTGTCTGATATTAATAAACCTTGAACAACTTGTTACCTACAATGAGTGATCTATCAGAACAATATAAAGTTATAAAAGTTTTTTTAGTTTGCTACCTGTTTCATAGAGTTAACCGTGATCACAGAAGTATTAGGTTACAGAATATGTTGTTATCATAATTTTGAATGTTATCATATGAAAGGGTAAGTAGGAAACATTTAAACTCTTCCAGGTTTATGATGAGTGCAACATTTTAGGCTCGCGCTTACTGGGAATCCTTCGTTCACGGGGAACTTTTGCAAGCCCTAATACCTAGCACGGAGGTTCGACGGACAACCCAGGCCTTTCGGCCAGGGAAGGCACGCTGATTCCTTCAGTGTAGCGCGCGTGCGGCCGAGGACATCTAAAGGCATCGCAAACCTGTTATTGCTCAGTCTTGTCCGGCCAGAAGCCGCCTGTCCCTCTAAGAAGAATTTGATTCGCCGGTAGCACTGTTGTGGATACGCCTAGTTAAAAGGCTAGAGTTTTGAACGTTATCGGAATTAATTTCCTAATTTATATTTTTTCTATTTATGATTTCTTGTACATCAGTACATTTTAACAAGAAAACGTATGAATTCATTACATTCCAGTAGTTTATTCGATTTCTTCTTCGATTACAGAATTAGCGTTAACGAATCGTATCATTCGTGATGCTGAAAAATGTAATGTCTCTCTATTTGTCTATCTTTCTATCCCATTGTCTCTGTCCATCTCTCAGTCCATCCGCATCATATCTTGCAGAGGTTATGACTTTTAGCTTAACATTTTGAAGGAATATATGCAAAATTGTATTATAGGCAACATACCGATGATAGTTCATGTCGCTACATTGGTTATGGCTAAGCATTTGTAAATGTTTCACATTCGTCTTATGTGGAACTGTAATTGTAATGAGAACGAAGTAGAATAAATAATTTAGTAAATTTGCTAAATACAATGATACGAGATCTTGATATTTGAAATATCAATACATGCAGCGTATTTATAAAGAAAAATGGGAGAATAAAATAGGAAAAAGTGTTTTTATACAATGAGACAAGACTATATTTTAGCGCAATTTTAAGTAGTAGTTACTCGTAACGCTACTAACTGACCGTAACTGTTATTATTAAAACCCAGCTGTAAAACTTAACTCAATGGGAACAGTTATATGTATCTGGTTGTTATCTCGAAAAGGATGATCTGTAGAATTATGAATAAAACCTTTTATAAATAGTTTTTCCGTAGAGAAGAACGAGTTCTATAGTGGTGCATTTCCATCAAGAGAATTCGTCTGAGCGTTACCAAATCCTTTTACTCGATAGGCTGAAAAAGTTTCTTTTTTGTCTGCTGGAGGATAAAAAAGTCTTCCCGACATCTCAATAATAAAATGAGCCGTATACTTTAAATTGTGCATGCAATTTCAGTGAAGCTTTTGTAATAGGTGTTGTGGCGTACTCCTACCTCCTTGTAATTAAAGTCATTGTGAAATAATACAGGTTTAAAGACTGGAGGGTGTCTGAGCATATCTAAACTGACTAGTGTTCTTGTTTTAAATAGTTATATGAGAACAGTCTCTTTCGATAAATACATGCTCAATGCAATTTACATTTTAACTAATGTATTCCTAAGGATGAGTATCCCCGGAATAGAAAAATACAGTACTCGAAACCGTTCACAACCTTTAATTTGCAAAAAAGATTTTCATTTAATTTTTTCAAACCTAAATACCACCTTTACTCGTCACATGTACAAGTTTGTAAATTCAAGTAATCGTACACATAAAATTGCGTAAAAACTATCGACCTTAAATGTTGACTTAGTGAACCTACAAAAAATAAATATTAATTCTCTGGCAATTTCTGGAGATTAATTACCACAGTTATTTAAATCTTATTGTAACCAAGATGTTGACTAAAATTACTTCGGTAATGGTTTAATTCTGCAGATTGCTCTCTCATTTTTAGCTGAGGCGTTTTTAATCACAACGTCTCATTCTAGTTTGTAGAAAGTATAATTTTGAAAGTGACATTGAAATGTAATAAGGTATTTATATTAGTTCATTACTTTAATTAAATATATTATCTTAATTCTTATAGTGTGAAAAATACATCTGGTGTTAAAGTCAGTAACTAATTGAATCACTTGAACATCACAGACCATATTTATCTCAAAAATGGTTATTACTGTTGAAACAAATTATTAAATATCATAAATAAACATAATTCAGTTAGTGGTTTTATACATAAAAACTAAGCATAAACTGTTTTCTACTCAAGATGAATATTTATCCAACTGAATAATTGCCAGAAAAATGTCAAATACATAATTTAGGAAATATTTCTCCTTATAAGTTTTAAAATATTTAGCAGATATACATGAGCGAATACAAAGTGTAAGTGAGATTGGTACATGGGATTGCTAAGTTGTGAATTGATTTTTTCTGCACACTTTGGATACAGACAGAGTTAAAGACAGCCCAAGACAAGGTTCTTTCTGTATTTACACATACATTACCAAATATTTCATTGAATAAATAATTTCTAAGAAAAGCGAAAACCACGAAATGAAAACATATGCAAAATTAATAAAATAGAATTTACTTCAATTATCATTACATTTGAACTGTTCCTATGTTTTGTGCTGTAATTAATTCTTGCTAGAACTAGGATATAATTTGCTTTGGGTAACGAGAGATAGTACGAAGAACAACTTAGATCTCTAAATTATAAAAGTAACTCATCCTTGCAAGACCTGGTCCTGGAACTGGACATCGCATCTTAATCTAGCTGATGTTTCTCCTACGCGCTACGAGTTGAATGTATACTGAACACAAGATGTAGAATTATCTAAAAACAAGTCAATAAATTACCTATCCCTTGATGTCTCCAGGGATATTAAACAGTTTCTGTACGTACGTTTTATATGTTTACCTTAATTTTCTCTTATCAACATTGCTTCTTTACGCCATCACTAGTACGGAAATTAAACCAATTTTTCTTTTATGTGATTGTCTATACATACTATAGAGGCAAACATGTGATTAAAATTTTATTTAAATATTATTTCTGTCTTAATTTACGATATATATGTTAATAGATCCAAAGTGCATACAGGTTTCAGTTCCTTGGAAAAAAATATAAACTGTTTCCTGCTGTACGCTTTGAGTTCAGAGTGAGTAAAATAACAGAGGATACAAGTTTAGTAACTTCTACACAAGATGAACAAATGGAGTTTGTAAATAAATATAACGGCACCAAAAAGCAATAAAGGAGTCTGAAATAAATATAAAAATATATATAATTGTTTATATTACATTAAGATATGCTTACTTTGTAATCTCATTATCACTAAATATTAATTGTTCCAGTGTTTTGTGCTGTGATTAATGGTCACTAAAATATGATATAAACTGCTTGGGGAACGAGAGATAGTGATAGTAGATATTGCGATTTCTAAATAATAAAAGTAAGTCACTCATCTTTGTAGGTCCCGGTCCTGCTCCTGGGCACCGCATCCTGTTTCTGATGGTGGTTCTCCGACTTACTGAGATTTAAACGACTTTTGAAAGAGGAATCTGTACTGTCCAAAAAAATTGTTAAGAAATCTCAAAACTTTTCTTTGTAGTTTCTATGGAAATCTATAAATTTAATAAAGATTACTGTTTGGTATTTTTCAGCTGTTTCATTTGTTTTACTGCTGTATTAAACTACTTATGTTTAGATCACGTGTTTTATCAAAATTCAAAATACAGAAACTTTTTTCAATTCTTATTATCTGATTATAAATACGTAAATTCTGAGCAGACAAACTTGGAATAAAATATAATTTTAAGGATATTTTGTTTGCATACCTAACACGGTAATATATATTTTGTATGGTATAAATTATATAAGGAGAGTTTTCGATATATCGTTTACGCTGTTGTTTATTTGTATTTAAAATCCTCTGTATATTCAACAAATATGGTATGACATCATTCAAGTAATCAATAATACAGATAAATTGTCACTTTACTTACACGATTATAACTATTAAATATCTTATTACAAGTACAAAGCACTAATGTAATTATGTACATGCTTAACTCACAATATTGAACAGTTTTTTAATTTACTTAATATTGTGTATTAGAGAGAATTGACAAAATTAACTCAAGTGTTTTTTTACAAAACTTCCTGTATGTGTTAAAGATCTTAAAGGTGTAAATTTATTGAGAAGGATAAATTATAATTTCCTTATAATGAAGATTATATTACATTTGGAGTTTAATACAGTTAGAAAAAGATGTCTTCACAGATTTGCATGTCTGAAAAATCCGATAAACGGGGTCATATTCTAAAAAGATCGAGAACTTTCTTATATCTGAGGTTGTAAGTCGATGTAGGTCAGAGCTTCAACTAATAAAGGCTCCCAATAGCTATGACACATTGCTAAGAAAATTGTTTTCTAAAAAGATTCTATGACTCTATCAATTATACAAACGAGATTCAAAATTCATAATGTCGTTCAGTGTCTTGGAAAATACAAAGCCGAATATGCATGCACGCTTTAAGTACATGGAAATTAAAAACATTCCAAAATCAAATTTAACCGAAAAATTACCATAGCTTTTACGGAGAACATACGAGTGGGATTTATTTTGTATAGTAATCATACCAATGCAAGATATAATAATTGATGAAAATATTAGCAATCATAAATTTCTGTATACTTTTAATCACGTTAATATTTTAAGAATATATTTTTATAGGTTATTATTTACTTTAAACCATGATAAATGCATTAGTATAGTTATTTATGCTTGAAAAAATTGGCGATAAAAATAAGATAAACTACGTACTGTTGGTATCAAGAGATAGTGAGAGCAGAAACCTATGAAAAATATAAATAACTCACTGTTGGTCCTGGTCCTCTCTCTGAGCCTCACATCGTGTTCCTTGTTCGGTGGTTCTCCGAGGTGCTACGATTAGAGTGAATTTTTAATATACTACTGAACAATTCGAAACATTTAAATATACCGAAACTTTCTACCGTTGTTTCCATGGATATAAGACCTTTCGATGTGTACTTCTGTAGGGGGACATATCAGCTGTTTCTTTAATAAGAGTCCATAAGTTATCCTACGCAGGTGATGTTCTTTTATAATAATAGACATAACCACAAGATTTATTTGCACTTATTTATTAGTCCTGTAGCCAAACATTTAGGAGTGTAAGCCAACAGCTTTGAGTTTCGTAAAAGTGATAAAAAATTTCTTCAAAAAATGAAATTGATCGTCAGCAAAAATTATCTTTGATGCGGGGGTCGTATTAAAAGTTATAGTGAGGTAAAAAAATATTAAGCGCTATGTTTATAAAAGTTATTATTTTATTAAAACCATTTAAATCCAACTGAAATACTCGTAAGTGATAGTGATATCACCGTCAGCCAACAATATGGAGAGAGTAAATTAGCCATTTTCAGGCAAATATTTGTTACCGATATTGTAAAAAATTCCAATTTTTTTATTTTCAAAAGTGTAACCTACGAAACATTAAACCTGTAAATAATTCTTTATAAAATACAATATTTTACTAATCCTTATGTTTTAGTCCAACCTTGGCCATTAAACGTTCTCCCCGTTCCCTATTTTGACATGCTTTCAGGGTTTGGGGTTTGTAGTAATTACGCAGTTCTACACACCTTGCAGCAACACATGGAACTAGGTGTTGATTGGACACTTCTGTTACATTACTTTTAAAACTTGTTTGTATTGTAACTCACTTTAATCCGAATAAGGGCTTTTAATCTGAAAATTAGAGTACAGTAAAAAGCGTCCTAAAAAGTGTTAATTTACAAAAAGATAATTATACCAGATGTCGTATTAATAAAAGTCCAAAATAGAATGTTTTATAACTACGAGTTACCTTAAATTTATTTATAAAATAAAAACCTCTAAATTTAAAAACAAAATTCAATTTCCAAAGCTATATATGTTGAGTCCTTTTACAGCACACTTTATTATTGAAATGAATAAGTATTATATTTATTAGGTAATGCGTCACGTACGCAAGTACGTATGCAAGAGGTATAAAATTATTTTAAACACCTAACCCAGTAATGCCGGGTGTAAAAATGCCGTTAAATTACTGGCTTCTCCGTCAGTTCTTGGAAACTGAGGTAAGAACATTCCATTGTAATTAGTAAACAGTTCTGTAACTTGGGAATATGATACAATACTATTCTGATATTTTTAAGGAAAGTTGTTTTCTGGAATGTCGTTTTAGCCTGGATTTCTCTCGCATACGAAACATTTTCGTAGATATATAACCTTAATTACGAAGATGTACTTATTTCTCATATTGCCGAATTGTCATGAACAGTCAGTAGGACATAATATAATATTCAGATGCTTTTAACTTCATTGCAACTAATAGTTATCAGCCTTCACATTGAATACGCTTTGTAGATGAAATCATTGACGGAGGTATTTCTCAAATTAATTTTAAAGAGAAAACGGTAAAATATCTGGAGACATTAAACACCTATTATGATTCTGAACTGTGAAGATCTTATGGTTTCTTGCTGCAGTTCTAAGTCACTTTCCTTGTAATTTTACTACATTACAAACTTTATTCAGGGGCTTGTGTTAAACTCTTCATTCCACTATGATTCGTCTCTGGAAACTTGGATCTGTGTACTCCATTTTAGTCAAAATAGGGTATCCTTCAAGGTCCTGAATGTTTCATAATTATTTATTGTCCTGCCTGTTCTGTTTGCTTCTATGGCCTGGCCTGGCTCTAGTGTGTTCCTTTTCTTGTAAGCAAAGAGGGGAAAGGCTCACGGCTATAACTTCTGTGGTTTTCATGAAAATAATTCCCAGTACCATCCATGTCACAACATGAGAATTTTCATTTCGCAATAATTCGATTTATAGACCACACTAGATGAGTGTATAGGGCTTTGACATTAGTATTATAATTCCTTTGTAATTAAATTTTTTCAATAATAGCCTCGAAATGATGCATTGGGAATTGGCACTACACTCTAGACTTCAACTGTTACTGCTTGGTAGCTTGAAACTTAAGGAGAGGAGTGTTCAGACTTCTAACATGTAAAAATGGCAAATTAGCGCAACTATTTTATAATATTCGTGTCATTCGTTATGTGCCATGTAATAGTCTTTGCTAAGGGTGCATGCAAAATTTCAACTCAGTAGCTCATTTAATTTTTGAGATGACCTGCGGACGGATATGCAGACAATTATACATAAATTAATTTTTAAATTTACGGGGAAAAAGAGAAATCGTGTGCGCTTACTAAGTCATTAGCTTGCTCAGACTAATTCCAAGGTTGGACAAACACCATCATATAATTCATTGTTATATATGTAGAAATGTCATGCATGTCATATTATATTGGCAATAAATTTTAACATAAGCTATATTATAACTTTTTTTACTCTATGAATAAAAGTGAAATTTCAAATTATAGTTTACAGTTTATTAACATATGTCTTAATTAATGTATTTTAATGTTTCTATCACGATTATATACAACAGCCTAAAATATTTGCTAACTCTCAGTCAGATCCGTTTGATTCCCATGCACTAATATCAAATACAGTAACGCAACTATGGTTGGAAGAGCTGCTTCTATGTGAGTGTTGAGTTTAGCTCCAGTTTACCTTGCTATTACGTGCAGTAACTGAAATAAACCATGCTCCACAAGAGCAAATCTTACGTGCAAGAAAATCTTCTAAACATTACACAGGTATGGTGAGAAGGGTGGTTCAGTGAGGAAGGCAGTGAATGTGTCAAACGATGCGGGGGTTTCGTTTTAACATTTTTCGTTTTCGTCGCCGACTATATTTTTATTCCTTTAGACGAACATAAATCGAGATGTAAGAAGTCTGCAAGAGCATCAGATTGTATACGCTGCATTAAGAGGAAGTTCAACTGGCAACATACACCTTGAATCAGCCCTTCCCACCATATCTGTGTTATGGAAGACTAGGTAACTCCATTGTGCTTTTGGATCGTGTTTGTCAACATCGTAGTGCACTCAGTTGTACACATTATGAGAAATTAGGATACAGGGTGCATTATGAAAATAATGAGCATTTTCTAAAAAACAAAACTGATTTATTCATGCGATTGGTATAAATGAACAAAATATTTCAACATATTCTCCTTCTGCATCAATACACCTGCGTAGAAAATCCTGCAACGCTTGGAAAGCAACCTGGAACTCCTCTTCTGGAATGCCTCTCAGGAGCCTTGTAACTTCAGCTTGGATGTTCCCCACCGTCTTCCATTGCTATCCCTTCACCTCTTTTTTTCATTCGGTGGAAATAAAATAACACGGAGCTATACAAAGGGTGTAAGGAGGCTGGTGCACCACGGAGAGGTTTGTTCTGCCTGGAGTACTAGGTTACGACGAAGGCCGTGTGGCTGGGTTCATTGTCGTGAAGGAGCTTAAAGATGACTTTAATATCAGGCCTGGTGCGGGCAATCTGGAGTTTCAGTCTCGAGCGCCTCCAGATAAAAGACTGCGTTGGCAGTTTATTCTTGCGGTACAAACTCAAAATGGACGATTCCTCGAACGTCAAAGAAGACAATCAGAATTGTTTAGATACGAGACTTGTTCAAGTGCACGTTTTAGGTTTGGGAGAGGATTGTGTGTGCCACTCGGAGCTCTGCCTTTTGAATTCTAGATTTAAATATGTACTGATATAGTTGGAAAACTCACATTTATTTCGAAAATGTGTGCCAGGGAGCACTGTTGATTTTGAAGTTTAGCTGACACATTATTGTCCAAAACTAATTATTCTATATCGTCATGAAACAGAAATTACATTATTATTATTATTTTTATTATGTAAATCTAGCATGAGACTCTAACTAAGTACTCCTATTACTGCATAATTTTAGTTGGTTTGTTAGTATCTCTTGCACTGTAAAAGGCTCTGGCGTGAATTTCAATAACTAATAGAATGAGTTAAACTTCTAGAACATATTTATGTCACAATTCGTTGGCACTGAGTTTTTAATTATTGAATTATACAAGTTAAACAAAAATTAGTTACTGTCTTTATACTTCTAAATATATGGATTACAAGACTCCTGAGAGGCATTCCAGAAGAGAAGTTCCAGGTTGCTTTCCAAGCGTTGCAGGATTTTCTACGCAGGTGTATTGATGCAGAAGGAGAATATGTTGAAATATTTTGTTCATTTATACCAATCGCATGAATAAATCAGTTTTGTTTTTTAGAAAATGCTCATTATTTTCATAATGCACCCTGTATCCTAATTTCTCATAATGTGTACAACTGAGTGCACTACGATGTTGACAAACACAATCCAAAAGCACAATGGAGTTACCTAGTCTTCCATAACACAGATATGGTGGGAAGGGCTGATTCAAGGTGTATGTTGCCAGTTGAACTTCCTCTTAATGCAGCGTATACAATCTGATGCTCTTGCAGACTACTTACATCTCGATTTATGTTCGTCTAAAGGAATAAAAATATAGTCGGCGACGAAAACGAAAAATGTTAAAACGAAACCCCCGCATCGTTTGACACATTCACTGCCTTCCTCACTGAACCACCCTTCTCACCATACCTGTGTAATGTTTAGAAGATTTTCTTGCACGTAAGATTTGCTCTTGTGGAGCATGGTTTATTTCAGTTACTGCACGTAATAGCAAGGTAAACTGGAGCTAAACTCAATACTCACATAGACATTGACTAATTTCAACTCATTAAGATTATCTTGCTTCCTAGGAATGCTGGAAAGATTGCTGTACAAAAAATAAAGAAAATGTTCCTCATGAACAGTTACATACATTTTTGATAAATCTAAGTGAAAACTTAAATAGTTTCGTACTGTACGATCTGTGTTAAATATTTTAAACTGATTCTCTCTGTACTCTTGGGTACAAAGAGGATAATGCTCGTATATGGCACCAAACACAAATTAGTAGCTTTACACAAAATATAACAATGGAGTGTATTAACAATATTTCATTATTACTTGTTAGCACTACATTTGAACTATTCTATTGTTTTTTACTGTACATAATATCATTTAGCTTGGATATAAACTGCTTTGGGGACCGAGAAACAAAGTGAGTAAATCTATGATTTATATTTCATTAAAGTAACTCATCCATGTAAGTGCTGATCCTGGTCCTGCTTCTGGCCATCACAACGTGTTCCTGGTGCTAATTCCGTGACGTACTGTGAATTGATCAAAGTTTGAAAAATGCAGCGACATAAAACTTTAGAAGTATTTAAAAACACTAAATTATAACTGTCGTTTTGTTTCCATGGATAATAAACAATATTCTACTAAAACTGCTGCTTACGTTTCGCCGGCCCCTTAAATTGCTGACGTCACAACTATTAATAACGCTAACCGCATGTTGTCTGATTACCCCAACACATACATTTTAGAGGCAAAAAATGATGAATAAAATTTATCTCTAAAGATTTTAATAAGATTTGTTCCCCGTTGCTGATGTATGTGCTACATTATTAGTGTTTGGATGCAATATCTAGGGAAACAGCACGACATGATATGTAATACTATTGCTAATTATTCTACAATAGTTTATATTACAAATGCAAAGACTTTTGAAGATTTTTGGATATGTAATAATCACGCTAACCCTATTGGACAGATTTTAACTAAACTTGATAAGGCCATTACTTAGATACAATGAAAACTTATGCGTATGTGTATTTTGTATTTGTATAAGTATTCCTTACAAATTGGTACGAAATTTGTATATTATTTAATAAATAAAATATTAATTGAATTTTAAATTTAACAATATAGTATTTCGCTGCTTACCGTGTGGCAGGACGCAGTGGATTCAAGTATTTTGTATTTCAATATATAAATATCACAAGTTGTAGTAAGATTAAAAAAACGACAAATGCAATATATTATTTATATAGATGGTAGCAATGACATATTAAACAAATTTATATATTCTTCTATCTTACAAAATACTTATGTTTAGCTTTTGGACATTTCCCATAGAGCATTTAATAGGAAAGTGTCTCAATAGGTAATAAAGTCACACTTTTGATAATCCTTTAGATATAACTTTCTTATAAATTAATCAAATTAGTGGCTTACAAATAAATATAATACCTCAAAGTACATCTGAGACACCGGATAGGTTATTACATAATTAGTAAGTAAGCTTCTCAGGTAACAAAGGCGCATTGTGACAGAATCCTATTTACTCGTATCATCACACGCTAGTAATAAATTCCTTACGAAGCCTTAAAATAACGGAAGCTCACAAATGAGTATACTATCTAAAACTTATTATTCAAAACAGTTTTGTTAATGTTTTAGCCAACATGTTGTGGCATTGTCTGGTAACTAATATAATTACTAAACAAGTTTATTGCAATTTATAAAATAAATGTATGATTAAATGGACATATTATGGGATGTTTCTTTATTTCTAATATTTATATAAGAAATAAAAGAACAAGACCTTTTATCATGCAGACGCGAGATGCCTGCACATACACTATATGGATAATAGAACAGAATATATAGTGGAATTATAAATATACTAGCATTTATTGCTACATCTATGAGCCCAACCCGCAACACAATATATTTACTGTCTAAAACAGTGGCATGATGGAATCATTAACTATTCATTAGTTGTAGTTATAAATTAAAAAACCGAGGTGTTAAAATTTAGGTACACCTACAAAACTAAAGTTTGTTTAAAGCATAAACAAATCTTTGCCTGTGTTGGACAAAATATTCAATTTTGGTAAATACTTATTTGGGCTTTTAATTTATAATCAAACGTTAATAACTTAACAGTTTTTGCATATAACTAGGCCTGCGTTAGAAAAGGTTATTGTCCACGATATATTTTAGATCAGAAATCGAGAAGAGGAATTTTCAGACATATACTTTTCTCCAAAGAATGTTAAAAAATCAGATAGGTATTTGAGTGTTAAACCACAAAGTATAACTAATTAAATATTTTGAATGTATATACATTTGATAGGAACATTTGAAACCATCTTTTTGTAAATTAATTAGGTTCCAATTTTCTTGTAAATGAAATTTTAAATCTTACAACGCGTAATGTCCAAAATTTCAAACGTATATCATTTTATTTATTTATTTATATACGGAGAACTCCATTTTACAGACAAGTCCAAACTAAGGCTGACAAAAAAAAGTGATCGTAATCTAAGAGTTTCGGACCGGTTCAAAAACTCCAGGTGTCTGCTTAACGTTTTCTATTCCATTAGAAATGTTTAATCGGAGTTCCTCAATGGATCGGATTTTCCTTATAAATCCACCGTATTTGAGTTACAAAGTAAGAACAAAACATTTCAGAATCACTTAATTTCACCAGGTGAACTGAAAACAAAGCAAAATCGTTCGCCAGCCATTACTCAGTAATGGAGCGTTTCCGGACCTACCTTTATATAACTTTTTTTCTTATTTTAAGCTCTACAATCACCTCTTAAAATATGTTACCATATTTCTGACTCACCCTGTATATTTGACAAAGAAAACATTAATGGTTATTCTTAAACTAACGGGAGGTTATTTATCGCTAAATCAGAATTTTTAATAAATAAAAATTCCTTTGGTTTGTAGTATGATTTAATAATAATCTTATTCAATTTAAATGACTTGCTAACAACGTTATGAAAGTAGTTTATTCCATCAATGTTCCCTCTCGATTTAACGTTCAGATTGACGTATTATTGTCCTTATTGACACATTTTATTTTATTATGAAAACATTATATTATTGCTTGTTTTTAATTAAATTAGAATACATTAGTGATACGGGATATAACAAGGAGTTTGTATTACTATATATCTTCGAATCCCTATCTCTTATTTATTGTAATGTACAAAAGAGATCTGGTGTTAATTTATGAAACTAATTGAATAATTTTAATAATTGTAGACCATATTTATTTTTTAAAACTCAACAATATAAATGTTTTTAAATTTATTAATTTTAAATAATTAGACATAATTTATTAAAGCATTTTAATTATTGTCAGCTAACCTACACCTAATTCAAATCATTTTAATATTTATCCTATTTGAACATGCCAAAAATCTAGTGTATTTGTTCAGATTATTAGACTCTAAAAATAGGATGTAAACTGCTTTGTATATCAAGAGATAGAGGAAACAACAATATCTAAATGATAAAAGTAACTCATTCATGCGTTTCCTGATCCCCTCCCTGGTCCCGCTTCTGGCAATTACATCGTGTTCCTGGTGGTGCTTCACTGTTATGCTGTTAGTTGAAAACATTTTGAAAATGTTACAACATGAAATATTTAACTTAAATATAAACATGTAACACTTGTATCCTTTTCTGTTTCCTTGGATATTAAATAATTTAAAGTATACAGTGTTGATTTTCAGTGTGGTTTTATAATATTTGTCTTTGTTTATTTTGCATCACGACTATAGTTAAGCCAAACTCTATCTCTCTTGTTGTACATACATATATATACATACATTTTACATTTTCAGGGGATAAACATATGAATACAACAAAGAGTAAAGTTAAATTATGAATTAAAACACAAAGGCAATAAGGATAGTTTCCATTAGTCCATGGTAAACATCTCTTAAGGGCATACTCTAAGAGGGGAAAAGGTTTTTAAGGTAATCAGTTATCAAACAACAGAAAACGCTTGATTTAGAAGCACTTAAAATATTTATTCCATAAGGGTATATAATTTATAATAAAAGTAGCATATATTTTAAACAAAATGTTCAAAATTCAAGCTGCTATTTATAAGTTGTAATGTATGCGTTAAAATAATACATTTGAGATACGGTACAGAGGAACATGTTTTTGCTGTAACACCTAACTCAACTAAAAAGTTTTATATATCTTTTTACAAGTAATCTTGAAAAATAACACATGTAGAATAATGAAAGAAATGATTTATTAATTATTTCTTCATAGAGAAGAGCAAATGTAATGACAGTGCATGTCCTACATGGCATTCGACATTGCATTATGGATACCTATTACCCAGACACAAAAAATGTATCTTTTGTCTGCAGGGGATGTAAAAATTTCTGTAAATATCCCAACATTGAAATCTGCAACAGCCTTTAAATTTTGCAAGCAATTGTAGCGAAGCCTGTTACGTGACACGTGGTGTGGTATAATCTTACCTTGTTTGAAAGCCATTTTGGAATATCACTTGTTCAATGGCGGGACGTTCTCTAAGAATATCAAAACCGAAAACTGTTCTTGTAGTAGACAGTTTTATGTGGGCAGTCTCTTTCATTAGATACATTTGCAATGCAATTATATTTGGAGAAAAACGTATTGCTAGGGATAAGTATCCCTCAAATAAAAGAATACAGTAATAGAAGCAGGTCACAAACTTTAGAAAAAAATAAAATCCAAATTTCGGGTTTAAAATCCAGTACCACCTTTTCTTCCTTACCACCTCATAATAATTTTTTAATTCCACGTAATTGTACATCATTACTTAAAATACCTAATAAGCCCATACAATTTTTAGTTCACTGGTGACTTCTACATATATATATTATTTTATTTTACCTACTAAAATTAAAATGGTTTAATTCTGCAGAGTACTCACTCATTTTAGATGTTCTGCTGACGCTTTTTTTATATCAAAATGACTCAATATACTTTGTCATGACAAAATCTAACAAAAATTAAACTATTGTTTATTACAATCGAAAGTATACTTGAGATAAGAGATGTGGGAAAATTGTAAGATATTAAATATTTTATTTTAAATAATTGTAAATAATAATATAAATTTTATATTACTTGTACTCTTATAGCAAATTCTAGCGTTAAATGCATTAACTAATTAAAGAACTAGAACAATATAGATCATAATAATCTTGAAACTTATCAACACAATTTAAAAAAAATTATAAATATAATAAACCAAAATAATTTAGTTTGGAATATTATTCTTAGACGGATAATATAGTCAGTTTTCAACTTGCTTTTCAACATGCTTCCACAAATTATCTATAAAATTTATTTTCGATATAGTTTAGGAAATACTATTCATATTAAACTATAAATCTTTTTAGCAAATATGTATGAACAATACAAAGTGTAGCGGGAAAATCTGGAGATTATCTTCATAACATTCTGATTCGATTATTTTTGTACACTTTGGTACAGACAGAATTAACAGCCCAAAACACAAGTATTACCATAAAAAGTATTAACGTAATGCATTGGTTAGGTATAATCTTTACGAAACAGGAAAACCACGAAATTAAAATGTATAAAAATATAAAATTATATTTACTCATTATCATTAGATTTGTACTTTTCCATTGTTTTGTGCTGTGATTAATTGACGCTAAAACTAGGATGTAAACTGCTTTGGTTACGAGAGATACTGTAAGGAGAACATTACACCTACGCGTAATAAAACTAAATTGTCCATGTAAGTCCTGGACCTGGTTTTGGCCATCGCATCTTATTTAGCTGATTTTTCTCTTAAGTGCTGAGTGTTAAATGAATTATGAGCATAGTTTTAGAATTGTCTAAGAACTTTGACTACATTACCTTTAGGGTTTCTGTGGATGTTAAATAGTTATTATACGTATGTTTTACTTCTTTATCCGCTAAATTGTAAGTTAACTACATTGCTTCTTTACGTCAACACTACTACTTACATTAAACTGAGTTCTGGTTATATGATTCCTTATACATATACATAAAAACACAAACATACGATTAAAATATAATTGTATATGTAATTTGTCTCTGAGGTTATGGTGAATACGGTAATGTATAATTTTCCAAGTACAAAGCCCAGAGACACACACAAATACGAAATTTGTACGCTATTGTTAATTGGTCTGCCTGCAACTATAATACCTTCGTACATTTTAAGAATATTCACTATAATATATTTTATGAAGGTAATTTAAATTTGATTACGCTTTTTATAATTTACAATTTACTTTGCACGTATGCATTACTTATAATTTATTAACTTGATTCAGGATATTCTAAATTTGTTCATCGTGAAAAATCTCGTGTATATTATATTCATTAGTGATATAAATGCACATCAGAGTTTTAAGGAAAACGTTTTTTCAATAAGGTTAGTATAAAGTGTAGATCATTAAAAATTTATATAAATCAGAACTGTATACAAAAATGAAATATTTAAATTGTTCTTGAATATAAAACATTTATTATGGCTGTAAAATGCTTAAGATAGTTTTATTCAATTATCATAATTACTTTCGTCTTTTATAGTATCTTGGTACACATTTTCTAGTTAAAGACAAATAAAATGTTTGGGGGAAAAACGTTTAGGTTAAAGGCCTTTCGTACAAATTATACATACTTGTCCTAAACTTAAAATGAGATACTGAGGTTAAAATTTTGTTGTGTGTAAGTCAAACTGTATTACAATAATTTCTTATAATTTACAGATTACCATAACAAGTTGGTTCGATGAAATGATCACTAAAACATTTCGTAGTCATAGGTTAGAATCCTAAAGAGTAGAGGAGATTTTTTAGTGGGTAAATCCGTTTTTAGGGGAGTCCCACACTACAGGCTGGCCACCTGCGTGCGTAATTGCATTTTCCTGTCTCTCCCAAAAAAATGTATACTCATATCCGCATTCTGGGAAATTTTATTTATGTACAATCACATAAATGTCTGGCTTTGACATTTCTAGACCAATGCTATCAAAAGGTTCTTAAGGGAGTAGAAGTGGTGAAAATATTAAACATTATAAATGCTGGATTAGGGAATAAAAACTTAAAGCTAATAATGTTTTACGGTAAACTCCGTAATTATACTTGTAAATATTTACAAAAATATCATATAACATGTAAAGCTACCAGGACCATATAAAAGGTAGTAAACTTTTGTTTAAAACACCAGTTAGAAAAATATAACTTTGCTGAACTTAGTCTCTACAATTTTATCTTGTAATATTATAATATAATGAGAACTGCTCAAACCTTCAGACTGTTAAACATAGAATTTCATTCCAAAAGATGGAAATATACTAAAATTATGATCAATACAGTTATTACAGTTTCTTTATAATAATGATGGGTTAATTATGTCTGGGATCCTGTATATTACTGAAATGTTTTATTAGCTCTAATTTCTTTTTAACCACTGCGTCTTACATAACTATTTTACGGTATTAGTGAATTTGTAAACTCAGATATTTAGAAAACTCAATGGTCGTCATGAATCATACAGATATATGAACTAGGAAATGTTTGAGTTAAATTTCAAAAAAGTAATCTTTACGGTAAATTATTGAAAATATTTATATTGCTATTATATCTGAATTACTAAAGATTAAATCTACTGAAGGCTAGACAACATGTAGCGTACGAAAACAGCGTTCCGGTACCGGTATTTGAACTCGGGCCCTACGGTCGATACGGTTGAGACAGTAACCACTTAGCTATCAGGATGGTGGATTATGTCTGGTAACTATTTTTTCAGTTAGTGTCATTTAGATGTGAAAGTACAGCTATTTTATTATTTCTTACGATAGCACATTTTATAGTCAAGAAAGGGAAATTAAAATTTAGTCAAAGCAACAATGGAATCCAGTGAGTCATTGAATGTATAAAACTCTACCTCTTCAATTATTGTGCAATAAAAAAGGATAAAATTGTGAAATCTATGGTATAAATTTCAATATAGATTTTATAGAAGTAAGGCCGGTAAACTAAGCTCCTCTGCTAAAGTGTCATATAACGGTTCTTATGTCGTATCTGAACAACTTAATTTAATTGTCAATATTTAGATTATGAAAATGTCAAAGATATGGCTGTTCTGAAGGACACAGCTCAAAACACAAGTTTATCAACAACTATCTGATTAGACAAATACATTTAATTTTAAAATACACTAATCTTTACAGAACAAGTATAGAGTCCAAATTCAACATTAAAAAATCCCATTTAATTTTTAATTGAGTTGTCGGTGCTGTGTTTAATATCGCGACTATTAATCACAGCACCAACCACTAGGATGTATAATGCTTTAGGTATCAACAGATAGTAAGATCGGAAAGTATTATTTCTTAATAATAAAAGAAACTTATCCATTTAGGTCCTGGTCCTGCTCGTGCTTCTCGCCATCTCATCCTGTTCCTGGAGGTATTTCTCTGGCTAATTGCATGTTGAACTACTTTTGAAGAACAAAACTGTACTATCCAAGACAATTTAAATATCTTGTAATGTTTTCCCTGTCGTTTCCATGGAAATCTATAATTTTAATAACCATTATGTTTGGGTATGTTTCTCCTGTTTTATTAGATGAAGAGCTTTCTGCATGTCTAATAACAGTCAAGGTGTGATATGTGAAAATGGTTGAGAGCTTTGATATGCCTGGGGATCCTAGAGGTTAAGAGGTAATAGAGGTCATAGCTTCAGATAATATGGTATATAGATATACAGGTCAAATAATGGAGCATATATAACGGAGCAACTTTAGATCAGTCTTAAATTTCCCTAAATCGTGGCTTTGAAAAGTGGGAGCTTTCTGATTCCGCGAGTTTTAATATCATAGCTTTACCCACAATCTGTTCCTTTTAAATTTTTAGAGTTGTTCATAAATAAGATGGTTGCAGAGGCTTGTATATCCAATTGACCAAATGTAATATTAGATGTTTGTGGTAATGCTACTAGAGCTACAGAGATCAGTTTGTCCCAGAAGCTGAGAATTCTAGTTAAGGGAAGCAGTCATAGGTGGAGTGTGCCACGGCATCAAATTTTAGACTCTGCATTATGAGGAAAAAGAGCTGGAACTAAACCCAAAATACACATTGAATCAGCCTTTCCCATCATGCCTGCTTTATGTGTGGAATAGTCAGTAGCTCCACCGTGCTTTTGGATCGTGTCAGTTAAAATCGTATGCACACAGTAGTGCACCTGATGAGACATGAGGATACAGGGTGCATTATGAAAATAATGAGCATTTTCTGGTAAAAAACTTATTTATTCATCCGATTGGTACAGATGGAGAAAATAATTCAACATGGCCTCCTCCTGCATCATTACACATGCGTAGAAGATTCTGCCATGCTTGGAAAGCACCATGGAACTCCTCGACTAGAATGCCTCTCAGGAGCCTTATAACTTCAGCTTGGATGTTCTCCACCGACTCCCAGTGCTTTCTCTTCAGCTCTCTCTTTAGTCAGTGGTACAGAAAACACCCACGGAGCTATGTCAGGATTGTAAGGAGGCGGGGGTACGACGGGGGTCTTGTTCTGGGTAGGGTAGATGGTAACGACGAAAGATGTGTTTCTGGGGTCCTTTCCGTGGTGGATCTTGAAGATAACTTTAAAATCATGCCTGATGGCGATCCGGCGTCTCTGTCTTGAGCACCTCCAGATAAAAGGCTGCGTTGACAGTTTTTCCTTGCGATACGAACTCAAAATGGATGATTCCTCAACGTCAAAGAAGTCAAACAGTACTTTTTGATACGAGACTTGTTCATATGCATTTTTTTTGTAGGGAAAGTATTTTGGGTGCCCCTGGAAGCGCTGCATTTGGGTTTTGGTTTTAACTACGTACTGATGCAGTTGTATGACTCAATGCTAACGAAGATGTGAGCTTCAGTTATTCATACAATGATTCACTCCGTCAGGGTGTCGTCTCAATTTAGCTGACGCATAATTCTCTAAAACTACTTATTCTATTTCGTATTGAACCGGAAAATAAATTATTGCTAGTTAAAAAGATAAATTGTAATATTTAAACGTAGTATTGGAATCTAATTAGGCATTATAATTACTGTATAACTTTAATTGGCCCGTTATTATCTCTTGTACTTTAAAAGAGAGTTCTGCCGTGAATTTTAGTAACTAATAGAATGAGGTAAAACTTCTAGAACATATTTATGTTACAATTACTTTGCACTGTTTTTAATTATCTAATTATACCAGTAAAACAAAATTTAGTTACAGTTTTTATATCTTAAATAAAAAACATTGACTAATTTCAACTTATTACTTGCTTGCTAGAAATGTAAAAAATTTTGTTGTAAAAGACAAGTTAGAAAATGTGTCTCATAACCACTTAAATATATTTTTGATACAACTACGTGAAACTTCAAACATTGTTTGTTTTCTAATCCTATTCTGGGTAAAAAAATGTAAAGTTAGTCTTCTTGTACTCTTTGGGTACTGAGAGGATTATACACAGCAAAAATTAGTGACTTTTACTTAAACCATAACAACGAATAGAATTAACTATATTTAATTTGTTCTTCTCTTAGCACTACATATGAACTATACTGGTGCTTTGTGCTGTGAATAATACTCGCTAAAACTAGGATATAAACTGCTTTGGGTAATGAGAAATAGTAAGTAAAACTATGATTTATATTGAATTAAAGTAACTCATCCTTGTAAGTCCTGGTCCTGCTTCTGGCCAATCACATCGTGTTCGTAGTGTTACTTCCGTGACTAGCTGTGAGTTGAGCGAAGTTTGAAAAATGCAGCGACACAACACATTATAATTATTTTAAAAAATAAATACAAAATATTACGTTGTATCCTTGGATATAAAATATTATTTTATGTAAACTGCTGCTTACTTTTCACCTTTCCCATATATTTCTGACGACTACTACTACCGCTAAAAAGAATGCTTGTTGTCTGCTTACCCCAACACATATACTTTATTTAGGACACAAATGTGTGAATAAGACATAATTATAAAGGTTTCAATAAGATTGTTCCCTGTCTCAATTTATGATGCATGTGCTATATTATTAATGTTTAAAATCAATATCTAGAGACCCTATTCGACATGATATTTTATAATATTCCTAATTAGTCTAACAGTATGGAATTTTTATCTTTCTGAAAAATATTATAACAAAAGGCATAAGTATAATACATAAATAATCATATATAATATTTATTAGAAAAATAAACTTTTTGAATTGTTTTGTATTTTTAGATGATTGACATACAATCATGCAAAATTATTGAAGATATGTGCACAAAATTTGATATGTTCAATAATTAGATATAATTATAATATTTAAGCATACTATAAATACAAAATACAACAAATACGTACTGATTAAATTTTTTTAAGTGTATTTGTACTCTATAAATAGGAAATGTGGCATTTACCATCTGATAGTGTTACAGAGCCCAATGCATTCCAGTATTTTGTATTTCTATGTATAAATATAATTTTTTGTAGTAGAATGTAAACGGTAATGTAAAGCACGATATAGTTTTGCATACATGCAGCAATAAGGCATTAAACTAATTTGCATATTCTGTTATCTGATGATGTCCATACGTTTAGCTTATTGGCCAGATCCCAAAACGTAATAATTAGGTGTTAGAGATGGCTCACTAATAAATATAGTATTACAGATTAGAACTAAGGCACCAGAGAGAATCCTATTCACTGTTTTATTATCATACCCTGCTAATGAATTCATTACAAAGCCTTAAAACAATGGGAGCTCGTAAATGAGTATTTTGTTAAGTATTTGTTATACGAGTTTTATAAATTACAAACACACTCGTTACTGATATAGCGTATATAAATACACAAACTAGGATGCAAGACACAAACTCGGCATCACGTGCGTGTAACAGGAACTCACGTGTTCCAACAGGTCTGAAAGTCTTCTTATAACACTTTCACGTTGACTGTATCTGTGCTTGCTTTGACACAGTTATAGTAAAGCTTAAAATTTTGACGATAAGTAGTGTTTTAATTATATATATTAGTATAAATGTACATATATAGATAATAATTGTATATTACTGGCATTTAATAATTTTTTTTGTATTATTGGATAAAATATGGAGATATCAGTAGATAATAATATGGCGGTCCTAGCGCACTTTCGGAGCCGACAGAAAAGCAATGTAAAATACTGTTCAATGTACCATAAAGGAAGCTGAGAAATAACACAGCAAATCTCAATGAAAAATTAACCGAATCTACAGTCGTTCGTCTCCAAAAGCGATCGGTACATTACTATCTACTCCTGAGGAATGAAAAATTAACCGAATCTGAGCTTCTACTTTCTTGAGCTGTGCTTTGTAAAATGTTGTCAAATCTGCTACGAATAAAGGAAAAATCTTCGAAATCTTAATAAAATTTAATCAATTTAAAACATTTTTACTAAAAACATACTTTAATAAAAAAACTTTTCTACTAAATAGCAAACATGAACTCACCAAGCTCTCTTCAGTTTCTAGCATTTCAAGAAGTTGCCAGGGGGGAAAATTGTAAAGAGTTCAAAGAGTTACCAGAATATTGCAAACTACAATTGATATCAGCATTAAATTTAAAGGACTTGGATTCCAAATATATTTCAACACGGATAGCTCTAGCGGACATGTATGAATTAATTTCAAAAGATCTTGGACAAAGGTTAAAAGAAAAACAGCAAACAGAATATTTTAAGCAATTTTGTATGGAGTTTTTTGGGCACTATTATAACTTTATCCACCATAATTTGATCAAAACTATGAAGGATTGGAGCTACAGAAGTGTTTATGAAAGAGGATGTAGGAATTATACAGCATTACTAGAGACTCTTTGTCAATATCAAGATTTATCAATAAAATTCATTAAACAAAACAAAGAATTCTTGCTTTTCGTTTTTGATGACATTTTGGATGAAATGAAACACATTAATGTTCGTAATATTCCTTGTGATTCTAAAGAAGAAAGAGAAAATCTAATTCTTGAAAAATTCAAGCGTTTACATGGCGGTTGGAGCCCCGAGGAGTTGGAAGTATATTGATCAAGCCACGAAATAAAATCCTTATTCTACAAAATTGAAAGTAACACAGTCTTTATCTTTAATAGTCTTCTTTCCAGTAACAACCAAGTGTAATTTATCATGTTTATTCAATTCTTTAATCTTTTTTTCATCCAAAACAGTCAAAAGTCTGTTCGGTAAGTGTACTTTATAATCTTCCAACTCGGCAATTATTGTAAACCCGAATTTATCTTTCATTTTCTCCAAATTCATGATTTTGTACTTCTTTTTTTCTTCTAATTCATTCAACTTCTTATACTCTTTAAACTTGCATTCACCAATATCATTTAACTCCTTCAAGAACTCCATTTAAATAGAAAAAATTCAAAGTCAAAAAGTGCAAAACCATTTCTCGGTCGACCTTTTCTCCTCCCTCTGTCTCTTTCTCTCTCCCTCTCTTTTTATGCCTATGACACGATCACTTCTGCCGTTTATAGGCTAGGATCTATATTCAGGCTAGAGAGAGAGAGAAGAGCGAGATACGGATAGAGAAATGGTTCCGGAATACGATCTGAATACTTCTGAACTTGGTGTTTCTCCGCTATGGCCACTCGCATTGAAACAGTTCAGAAGTAAACTTCCTAACCGACCAAACCGAATTCGCGGACATATATACTCAGCAACACAATACAACAGCCCATCGAGAAGTAAAAATTTAAAAAATTAATTTAAAATATAATTTGAAAATTACAAGTAACAAAATGTACGCATATTTAAAATAGGTAAAATAGTAAACGGGAACACAATTTTTATTCTTAAAAGCAAATCTGCATTACCGACATTTTAGTTCCGAAAGATTGCGCTGTGTGTATCAATGACAGTCGAGGTGTGCTACTACAGACCGACCATCACGATAATCGCTTCGCCTGCGTCATATCCGTAGTGATATCACGCCGTGAGAGGCGCAATCGTTGGTTTACAAGCACCATTTAGTTAAATAAATTTTTCTATCTAAATGGAGCGCGAAAAAATATCATGTCCGTTCTGCAAAAAAGAAATTTTAAGAAAAAACTATGATCGCCATTATAATTCTAAAAGTCACGAAAAAAACAAGCAAATTTACGATAATGAACTAAATTATTTAAGACAATGGGCTAGAGAAAATAAAATTGCCGATCACGAAAACATGTTTAATATTGAGAAATTACGTGAATTAAAGAGAAATTTCAAAGTTGAAAAGAAAAATCTCGACCTATTTAATGATGAAAAACTTCATTCAATAGCTTAAAAGTTGGCTATCGGTACTAACGATAAAACCAAGTCTGAAATCATTGAAAACATTGATAAAACTCTTCACGAAAAACCTGAAAATATCATAGATGTTGAAGTTTTATCCTCTGTGAAAGGTCTTTTCAAGCAATACATTTTAACGAATTTGAGCGACAATTTTATGTCAATTTACAAATATCTTTCAATTATGCGCCCAGAAATTAAAGATTTAATAGAAAAATTTCAAGAAAATGTTAAAAATACGAAAGGTTATCTCTCTTTGGAATGTGAATACGAACGAACTTTAGTGAACGGTGAAACGCAAACATGTCCAATGTATTTTACTATCAAAGCAGACGAAATCTTTGACGTAAACGACTTTATTACTAAGCAATTTAATAAATTAACACATCGAGAACAAACGAATAATCCAAATAAAGGTTCCGGATGGACATTTAAAAGTTGTAAACAACTAGTTTTGAGCCTTAACAAACACGAAATGATGAACGCAGGATCATATATCGATTTACCACAAGAGATCAAGGTAAAAAAAGCTTGTGTAAATATTAAAAAAAAAGATGACTTCTGTTTTATTTACTCTATCCGATGCGCTATTGAAAAACCTAAAAGAGACTGTGAACGTGTGAAGCAATACGAGAAATTTTTAAATGACGAAATATTTTCAGGTTTTGAGTATCCAATGTCATTTAAAGATGTAAAGTTGTTTGAAAAACGAAGCTACAATTCCAAGTATAAGTATCCAAAAATGTCTATAATTATCTATACTTATGATGAAAAACTACATATTGTTCCGTTGCAAATTTCAGAAATATATGATGCAGAATTAAATATTGATCTACTGTATGTAAAAAATGAAGAAACATCTCATTATGTTTTGATAACAGATTTAAATAAGCTCGTTTTCTCTCAGTTATCTAAGCATGAACACAAAAAATTTCTATGCAGAAGATGTTTAAGCCATTTCTACAAATCTGGAGATTTAACAGATCATTTAGAAATTTGCAAGCAACATGAAGTTTGTAAGCCAATTATGCCGTTTTCAGGTCAAACAACTAAATTTACTAATTATCAAAAGAAGTTTAGCCATCCGTACGTTATTTATATGGATTTTGAGAGCATATTAGAAAAAATTCCGACATGCAAGAACAATCCACAAAGATCGACTACAACCAAGATTCAGAAACACATTCCTTATGGATTTACTCTATATTTAGTGTCGAATGTGACCAATCGCATGTACAAACCTATATGTTATAGAGCAAAAAATGAAGACGATTTGCCTAATGTTCCTGCAAAATTGTTTGAAGAACTTAATAAATTATCGAAATACATAGCTAAAAAGTATAATTCTAAGAATAAAAAACCTATGAAATTGACTGAAGAAGAAGAAATTTCATACCAAAATGCAAACGTTTGTCACATCTGTGAATGGTCTGCTTATGATGTTGGGTCAATTCAGTATGGTTTTACTCCTGATAGTTGGAAAGATAAGAGTTATAATAAAGTAAGAGATCATTGTCATTTAACTGGCAAATTTCGAGGAGCAGCTCATAGAGTTTGCAATGTGAATCTCAAGTTTCCTCAAAATATTCCAGTTTTCTGTCACAATATGAGTAACTACGATACCCATTTGTACATAAAAGAATTGGCGAAACAATATGGAAACGTTGATTTGATTGCAAACACAGACGAAAAATATATAAATTATTCTGTAAATTCTGGATATGGCTATGAGTTTGACAATGATAAACCTAGAAAATTTATAAAGTTCTCTTTCGTAGACACATTTAGATTCATGGCCTCGTCTATTGAAAAGTTAGCTAAAAACCTCAAGAAAGAAGACTTCAAACATACAAATCATTTTATACAAGATGGTCTGAACGCAATTCTAGAAAGACAACCAAATGACGAAGAAGAAATCTTTAAAATTCTATCTGGAAAAGGAATATTTCCCTATGAATTTATCGATAGTATTGAAAAACTTGATTACACAGAAGAGCTGAAAATTTAAGATTTCTATTCACTTTTGACAGATGAGAGCATATCTGAGAAAGATTATCAACATTACTTGAGCGTTTGGAACAAATTAAAAGATAAAAATCTTGGAAATTACTCTGATTTGTACAATATCCAAGATGTACTATTGCTCGCTGATATATTCGAAAACTTCAGAAACATTTGTCTAAATTGTTACAAACTTGATCCGGCACATTATCTAACAGCTCCAAGTCTCGCATGGGACGCTATGTTAAAATTAACGAAAATCGAGCTTCAACTGATACACGATTACGATATGTATTTAATGATTGAAAAAGGTATTCGTGGAGGTATTTCTCAATGTATTAAGCGATATGTGAAAGCAAATAACAAATATTTGAAAGATTTCGATAAGACAAAACCTGAAAACTATTTACTTTATGTCGATGCAAACAACCTTTATGGTTATGGTCTTATGCAAAAACTGCCGTATAGTGATATCAAGTGGATGGATCCAAAAACGTATACAAAAGAAGAGTGGAAAGAAACAATTTTGGAACTCACTGGTGACGAAAACTATGGCTATATTCTTGAAGTCGATCTTGGATATCCAACAAATTTACACGAACATCACAAGGATTTGCCTCTTGCTCCTGAACATTATAAAAATAAGTTGTGCACCACTCTATTAGATAAAACTGAATACGTTGTTCATTCGAGAAATTTGAAATTCTATCTGGAACAAGGAATGGTGTTAAAACATGTGAATAGAGTGATAGCATTCGATCAGAAGCCTTTTATGAAAGATTACATTGATTTTAACACAAACATGAGAACCAAAGCTACAAGTGACTTTGAGAAGGACTTTTATAAGCTGATGAACAACTCAGTTTTTGGAAAAAGTATGGAAAATGTGCGAAATAGATGTGATATTAGACTAGGAAATGAAGAATTTTCAATGAAACAAGCTAAGAAAACAAATTTCAAGTGCTTTAGTATCTTTGACAACAACTGTATAGCGAGTCACATGTTCAAACAAAAGGTTAAATTTAACAAACCGATCTACATAGGATTTTCAGTTCTTGACCTATCAAAATTGTTAATGTATGAGTTTTATTACGATAAATTAAAGAAGTTTGACCCAGATTTGAATCTGTGTTACATGGATACAGACAGTTATTTCCTAGAATTGAAACGAAATCCTTTTAAAATTATTAAAGAAAATATAGATGACTTTGATACAAGTGATTATCCAAAAGATCACGAATGTTTCACTACTAGAAATAAGAAGGTAATAGGGAAATTCAAAGATGAGTTAAATAGCGAAGTTTTAGAAGAATTTTGTGGATTGAGATCGAAAATGTACTCGTACAAGTATCTAGACAAAAATCCAGTTAGGTGTAAAGGAATTAAGAGAAGCATTGTAAATAAAACAATAAATATCGAAAACTTGAAGAGATGTTTGTTCGAAGATAAAGAAGAATTTAGGGAGATGACAGTAATCAAAAGCTATAAACATGAGTTGTACACAGTTACCATAAACAAGCTGGCACTGAACGCTAAAGATGATAAGAGAATTGTCCTAGAAAATAAGATCGATACAGTACCGTATGGATATAAAACAGATATTTTAGATGAATTAAATAAACTTGGAAACTTTGATATGTAAATGGAAGATGATTTAATTCACTGTCACAAGTGTAAAAAGAAAACGAAAAATATAGATTCTAAGATTGTTCAAACTCAAAACGGATTGTATAGAATTGCAGCAAAATGTTCAAATTGTAAGACAAATAAGAGTAAATTTATAAAGAATCCTTATGAAAAACAAGTAAAGAAAGAATTGAAGAATAAAGAAGAAATAGAGATTGAAGCTAGAGAAATTCATGCACCAGTACGAAAAAAGTTTAAAAAGAGAAAAATTATAACTTTAGGAATTGACGATTTATGGGCAGCAGATTTAGTAATAATGTCTAACTATTCGGATCAAAATGATGGATTCAAGTATATGTTAAATGTTATTGATACTTTCTCAAAATATGCTTGGTCAAGAGCTATCAAAAGAAAAAACGGTAAAGATGTTTCAAAAGCCTTCGAAGATATAGTAAAAGACGCGATAAAGATCAATCACAAACCACCAAATCTACTTCATACAGATAAGGGTTTAGAGTTTAAAAATAAAGAATTTAACGAAGTTTTGAGAAAATACAACATTAAGATTTATCATCCTGAAAACGAAGAGAAATCAAGTATTGTAGAGAGATATAACAGAACTCAAAATGAAAGAATGAAGGTTCTTTTTGAGATTAATAAAAACTTTAAATGGATCGATATTCTTCAAGAAATCGTAAAGAAATATAACGATACTGTTCATAGCACAATCAAAATGAAGCCTAATAGATAAAGATGCAGAAAAAGAGTTATTAGAGTCGGTTTTTAAGTATGTTCCTCCTGAAATTCACACGAAATCTAAATTTAAAGTCAATGATCATGTAAGAATTGTTAGTAAAAAACAAACATTTTCGAACAAATATAAGAACAATTGGTCAAGAGAAATCTTTGTGATTTATCAAATTAATAACACAGATCCTGTAACTTATAGTATAAAAGATTTAAATAATGAAGAAATAACCGGAAAGTTTTATGAATATGAATTGAGAAAGTCAAAGCTATAATTTTTTCTATATAAATGGAGTCTCAAAAGAAATGTACAAAGTGTCAAGAATTTAAGGATTTTGAAGCTTTTTATAAAAATAAGAATAAAAAAGAAGGATTAGGGTCTATGTGTAAGGATTGTCGTAGTAAATATGAGAGAGAATTATACGAAAAAATAGAAAAATTCACTTTAGAAGAGAAAGAATGTTGTATTTGTAAAGAAATTAAGAATATTTCAGAATTTCACAACTGGCATTAGTAAAGATAAAAAACAAGCTTTTTGTAAGGATTGTGCTAGAATAAATTTCCGAGAAAGCCAAAATAAACCGACTCATTGCGAATGTGGAAGAACTCTTCAATGGTTACCTAGTTATGCTAAACATTTACAAACCAAATATCATAAGTCGAGAGTTTAACATTTTCATCGTGTAATAATTTTTTCTATATAAATGGAGTCTCAAAAGAAATGTACAAAGTGTCAAGAATTTTATAAGGAAAAGAATAGAAAAGACTGTTATTGTAAGGAATTATATGATAAAATGAACAAATTAACTTTAGAAGAGAAAAAGTGTTACTTTTGTAAAGAAATTAAAAATATTTCTGAATTTAATAACTGGCAGTATAGTAAAGATAGAAAAGATGCTTTTTGCAAAGATTGTGCTAAAAAAATTTTCAGCGAAAGTTATAAAAACGAAATGCCTTGTGAATATGAAAAAAAAATTCTACGATGGTTACCTAGTTATGCTAAACATTTACAAACAAAATATAATAAATCGAGAGTTTTTAGTAAAATTTAGAAACATTTTCATCGTGTAATTTAGATATTCTATAAATCAGTCGAGATTCTGTCATATTTGTAGTAAAATGATTTCCGTTGTATAAAATATTTAAAGATTCTTTCATTTGGTTGTATAGATTTATACTATTTGGATCACCATGTCTTAATAAAATTTCCATTTCTGGGTAATCAATTTCAAGTTCTTTCAATCTTTTCGGTATTTCTCTCTTTTGAGCTCTGATAACGTAATAAGGATATTCCCACATGTGATTCTTCTTAATTAATACAAAAACATGGTGTTTTTTCTTAGCAAAATCTTTACAAACAAGGTCTGGTTTCATTAAGTCAATTTTTACACTTTGTTTTGCGATTATTTCCGTTTTTATTTCATCTTTAATTTGCAAGTGTTTAACTTCGTCCTCTAAATATTTAATCTTGTTTTCAAGTTTGTACTCACCAAATTTACGAATACTTGGCAAAACTTCTTTTGTAACCCACTTTTTAAACAATTTCGATTCTGGCTTATTAGATCTAAAAATTAAAGAATATAAACCAGATTCATTAACGAAAATAGTATGTTTTTGAATATTTTCTCGGGGTCTATGGGATAGACTCCTGTAATTTATACATTCAAACGTTGTTTTATCGTCATTATCGACATTATTTATGATAGCTTGCCTCGTGTTTTCATATTCTAAAATTTCTGCAACATCTTTTGCTTTGAACCAAATTTCGTTATTTTCGTCAACAATCGTAAAAATTTCTGTATTATTGAATTTGAGTTGATTATTGAGTAGGTCTACAACTGACTCCATTAAGATAGAAAGAAATTTAACTAGTTACTTGCAATCTTAAATATATTGTTGTTTTACTCTCATTATTTAATAAATTTCCCTCAGAGTCTTGTATAGTTAGAACGATTTTTTGAATTCTTTTAATATTTTTTCTAATTGGAATATAATCAATTTCATTCGGGTTTTCACTGATTTTTGATCCATAAGCAACATTTGGGAAAAAATTGTACAAAATTTCAGATTCTTTGTGTAAATGTTCGGTATGATTTTCAAAACTAGGTTCAACGAGATTGCAGTGCACTTCAATTACATCGAACGGTCTAAATTTTGGCGTTTTATTTCCTAAATATACCTGATTTGGCTCAATAGTTTCTTGAACAAACCCTAATAAATCTACTATAATTGCTGAAAACATTATTCTTACTGGTGATTTTATTTGAATTTTATTAGAGAGATAATTTTTTTGCATTTCAAACTTGTTTTCGTCAAAGTTTAAAGATTTATCTGATTGTTTGAATGTTTTCAGATAATTTTTAAGGGAATTTTTTATTTGATCGAAGGTATAATATCCTTTGTTTAAACCATAATATTTTGTTATGTTCTTCTCACTAAATCCTATACAATAAGGAGAACTTTCACTAATATTTATTACAAAATTGTCAGAATAAAAACCGCTTAAACCGATAAAATAATTTGATTCTTCCTCTAAGTGTATAGGATGTTCCAAGTTTAAAACTAATTTAGAGCTTTCTGAAGTCAACTTGAACAGCTTCATTTTCGCTATTTAAATGGAAAAATTTTTAAAGCAAAAAGATCAGATAAAACTTCAAACGTTTGAAGAAAATAAGAAAGATCAACCAATCAGATTGTTAATTGTTGGTTCAAGTGGATGTGGAAAAACAACTTTATTATTGAATTTTATCTACAACAGGTTGATTCCTTATTCCAATTTGTATGTTTTTAGTAAATCTTTAGAACAGGACGCTTATAAAAAATTACAAGAAAGATTTGAAAACATTGAGAAGAACTTAAGTAAGAAAATATCATATTTTTATAATGCCTCTGAGGACATAGTTCCAATAAGCGAGTGTAAACCAAATTCTTTAATCGTTTTCGATGATTGTATTTTAGAAAATCAAGACGTTATTAAGGAATATTTCGTAATGTCTCGTCACAAAAACATATCTTGTATCTATCTTTCCCAATGCTTTTTAAAGGTTGATAAACAAGTTATAAGAAATAACCTGAATATGTTGTGTATTTTTAAGCAAGATGATCACTATTCGAGAAAGATTTATAACAATTATGTGGGATCTGATATGAGTTTTAACCACTTTATTGAGTTATGTGATAAAATTTGGAAGGAAGACTACGGATTTTTAACTATTAATCTAACTTTGAAGCCTAAAAATGGTAAATATTTGAATAAATTTTCTAATATAAATGCTGCTCAGTGGTCTACTTGATAAAATATTTGTTATAATTATTTTTACATTATCTTTACTTTTTATTTACATTATGAAAATAACAGAAAAAACGGTAAATCTGTTCACGTTCCACGTTCACGTTCATGTTTCACGTTCGTGTTTACGTTTCACGTTTCGTGTTCTCGTTTCGTGTTCACGTTTCCACGTTCCACGTTCACGTTTTACGTTCCGTGTTAACGTTTCGTGTTCTCGTTTTCACGTTTCGTGTTCACGTTTCCACGTTCCACGTTTACGTTTCAAAATTTTCCTAAATAAATGGCGAACGTAACTTCTGAAGAAGCGAAAAAACTTGATCAAATCGAAAAGAAATTAATCAAAGAATTTAAAGAACAGATTCGAATTGATGAAAAAGAACAAGAATTTATTCAAAAAATTAATCAACCTGTAACATCTGCAATAAAAAATGTTGAGGGCAAAATTGAAAATGTTTTAAGCGATAATCAAAATTTGATGAATTTGGTTCCAGTTGTACGACAATTTGCTGATATTTCGATTCCAGAATCTGAAGTAGAAGAGTTTGAATTGCCAAAATTACCATCTTCAACACCATTTAGACCTCGAATCATTGAAGACTCTACCATAGTTGAACCAATAAGTCCTGGAACAACGGATATAATAATTGGTGAAATTGGTAAAAAATTTCTTCCTAGAGCAAAGGATGATAAATTTGGTTTGTATTGGGACAGAAAAAAGAAAAGTTTTATGATTGGAAATTTGCCCGTGAATTTTGAGCATAATGATATCATTATTAATGAAAAAACATATGAAGGAACTCAAGGTTTATGGAGATTATTAACAGGCACTGATGTTCCAAAAGACGGTTTATATTCTGAAGAAGACTTGAAAAAGTATACTGAAATTTTATGGAAATCTGATTCAATTTACAAAAATAATGATCCATCAACTAAGAAACCAAAGTCAAGTAAAGGTAAAAAATATCTCAATTTGATTAAACCAATTTGGGAAAAAAGAATCGAAGGATCAGGTGTGAGAAAATACAGTGATAATAAGATTGAATACAGATATATCGACGATTTGACAAAACTCGATGGAATTATTAATTATATTTATGCTCAAGAAAAGGCTGGAAACAACAATTTTTTGAACGAAAAGAAAGCGATTAAAGATTTTATTTCGAACAAACTTGATGAGGTGATTGAAAAACCTGATGGAATTAAATATTTAAAACGAATTTTGCCGGCAATAAGTTCATCTATGATTGAGGGTAGTGGACTTTTGAATGATTTTATCAACAATTTACCTTTTGAATTACACGTACCAACTTATCAGTATCTGGGGCCTGGCACAAAACTCGAAAAAAGACTAAAAAGAGGAGATACTGGTATAAATAAATTAGATCAAGCTGCTATGGAACACGATATTTTTTATGCAAAACATAGAGACACAAATTCCAGACATATAGCAGATAAAGTTTTGCAAGATAAAGCAATGGATAGATTTTTATCAAAAGATGCTAGTTTAGGTGAAAGATTTGTTGCGCTTCCAACAGCTGGAGCAATGTTTTTGAAGAGAAAACTAGGAATGGGAATCGAAGAGAACTTGAAATTTTAACTATATAAATGGAGGTGAACGTAAACTTCAGCAAAAATCAGAAAGAAAAAATAAAATCCGCTTTTAAGAAGAAAATACCCGTTAGTATTCAATTTAAAATAGATCAACTAAAAAATGGCGAAGATAAGATATTTTTAACAAATAGACAATACAATAAACTCGAAAAACATAAGAAAAACAATAAAGGAACCAGAATAGAATTTTCTTATAATCAGTTGAAAGAACTTAAAAATGGTGGACTTTTGAAAGATTTATTAGATTTTGGAGAAAATATTCCAGTTGTTAAAAATGTTGTTCCTTATGTTCGTAAAGCTGCTCCAATCGTTAAAAAGGATGTGATTCCTATTGTTCGAAACATTTTAAATTGGTTAGATAAAGAGTTGGAAGATGTTACAGGATCTGGATTAGATGAAAAAACTTTGAATTACGTGAAATCAAACATAGAAAAAAAATTTAAACCTTTAACATTCGGGGAATTGGAAGAAATCTGCAAAAATATTAAACATTTTAGAGGAATCTTCATGAGAGATACATTACCTGAAAAAGTTAAGAAATTTGAATGTGGAATTGTGAATTTAGACTCGATTATGGGAAGTGGAACGCATTGGATTTGTTATTATAAAAATGATAAGAATGCATGTTATTTTGATTCGTATGGAAGAATTGAGGACAAACCACCTATAGAATTGATTAAATATTTGAAAAAATCAAGCGTCTACTACAATGATTCTCAGATTCAAGACTATAAAGATCCCCCAATTTGTGGTCATTTATGTGTTTTTGTGTTGAATGAACTGAGTGATGGTAAAGATTTTAAAGAAGTTGTTAACAAATTATTACTTAATAAATATGGATTCACAAAATATTTTTGACGTATTTGGAACACACATTATTCAAAATGTAGATAATAGTTTGAATTTTGATAGTTTGAGAAATGAGTTTGATAACAAGTTAGAAAATTTATTACAAAACCTTCCAGATTCAGATATGTTTGCTGTCGAGATTGAAGATTTTAAAGCAGAATATGATAACAAACTTGCAAATTTCATGAGTTCAAATGAAGTTGCTGATAAAATAAAAACATTGGAAAAAGAAGTTGATGATGGTGTTAAAAAAATTATTTACCAATTTAATGTCTCATATCGAAAAAGCTGATAAAATTACTGAAGCAATCAAAGTTGAAAAGAATTATGTTAGTTTGGCTAATAAAAAAAGAATTGTCGGTGTTCGACCTGGTATTGACAAACATGATGTTGTTGTTAAAGAACAAATTTTAAAACCTCTAAAATTATCAGAAAACATCGATTTTGTTGATTTACATGATCCGAATGTTAAAAATGCCTTAGATTTTAAAGGAAAAAGAATTAGCAGTGTTAGTAAAGGAATTAATCCATTTGATGTTGTTGTAATGATTCAATTAGAAGATCATATTAAAATGTTTAATGAACTAAAACAAAATTATGAGAATCATAAACAGCATGTTAAAGATTTTACAACAGAAGTCTATGACAAGTTAGAAGCCAGAAATAGAAGATCAGTAGACGATGTTGGTGAATTACTTGATAAAGTAAATAAACTAGAAGAAAACTTTAATACATATAAAAATAATGTTAATGAATTAGTTGGTGTAACAATTAACAAAATTCTGGAAAATTTTGATACACATTTCAATGAGAAAGTAAACTTTTTTGAAAATTTTGGTACACGTTTCAATGAGAAAGTAACACATAATAATGAATTACTTAAAAGAATAGATGATCGATACTCTTTATATCTCGATAAAGTAAATAAACTAGAAGAAAACTTTAATAAATTTAAAGAAGATGTTAATAAAACTTTTGAAAATATTTATAACAGATTTAATGGATTAGGCGGCTATGATGACTAATTTTCCTTATATAAATGGCGCTCATATATTGTGTGAGATGTAAAGAAAAAACTGTAACAAATGATATAAAATACTATGCAAACATTAACGGAGTTAAAAGAATTTCGGGAAAATGTGCTGAATGTAACTCAAAAAAGAGTCAATTTATAAAAACTTGATTTTGAAATTTTTTCCTAATAAATAGAGATGGCGGGACATTACAGTGCTTTCGATCTTTTTATCATGCAACACGAAAGAGATTTGAAAAAAGAACATTGGGATGACATTTCTCAAAAATATGAATTATCCGAAGATATGATGAGATTATACGTAAACTAATTGAATTGGTATAACATTGCAAAATATCAAACTCTGTCCCCAGAGTTCATTCAAGAAAATATACATTATCAATTAAAAGATCATATGTCTGTTCTTTGTCTCTATCAACACTTGAGTATAAAGTTTTTGGATGAAAATAAAGATACAGTTGATTGGAACAATATTATAGATAGCGGTTACTATCCTGTGCAAATTTTATTGAAATATGTGACCGAGATCGCAAAATTTAAGGAAGAGAATCCTGAATATGACGAAGTAGATCATTAAAAATGACTCTAATCTTTTTAATTATTTTACTAAAATTTATATCTTTTCTTATAAAAACGTACATTAGATCGATGAAAAAATGATACATGATGTTTAAAATTTCTAAATTTTCTCTTATTAAATGGCGGACTACAGAAAATATGCTAGTGATATTGAAAGGGCGGAGTTTAAAAATTTCTATCCAATTAGTAAACAACATTTGAATGAACCGAATAAAAGAACTGAGTTTAATATTGATTTTAGAGATAACTTTTGCTGGTCTAACTTCCAGTTTTATATTTCTGGAACTTTAACAAAACAAGATGGTCAAGCATATCTTGGAACTGATAATGTTAGATTAATCGATAATTTTATACCGTTTTTATTTTCTAAGATTGAAGTAAGAAAACACAATAAATTGATAGAAGAAGTCGAAAACTGTGGCCAATTAAGCACAATTAAAGGAACTATTTCGTATTCAAAAAGTGATGTTATTTCTCAAACTTCTAATGGCTTTGAATCAGATTTTAAATTTGGTGTTTTTGAAGCAGCTGGAAATTTATCTCATTTTGGATTAGGATTTTTTGAAAATGTTACTATTCCGATCTATAAAGGAGGATTTTATCTAAGTTTTATAAGAGCAGAAGACGATGATGTGATTCTGAAGACTGCAACTGGAAATGTTATGCCTGTTGATGGAAAAATAAAATTACAGATTTTTTTATTAGAGTTCCAATGATTGATTATAAAATCACGAGTAAAATAAGGTTGATTGATGAAATTACAAAAAGTCAAAACATTATGTTTAATTTTCTAGATTGGCAATGTATTGAACAAAAAGGTATTTCCGGAACAACTTATTCGTTCGATATCACAAATATTTATAGAAATATCTTCAATCCCAAGTTCGTTATCATAGGTTTTCAAACAGATAGACAGAATAATCAAGAGAAAAATCCTTCAAAGTTCGATAGTTTGAATGTAAAAAATATCAGAGTAAAATTGAACGGTTCTTATTATCCAGATGAATTACAAAATTTAAACATTTCCGGAGGTCTTTTCAGAATCATGTATCAGATGTATCAAGATTTTAAGAAAGTTTACTGTAATAATAAGGAAATGTATTACAATCCTAAAGAATTTTTAGCGAATAGACCTATTTATGTCATTGATACAACAAAGAGTATGACAAATATTTCTGGTTCAAAGAACGATATAATTATCAATATGGATTTTCAAAAAGCTGTTACAAACGCGATTTGTTATGTTGTTGTGGTTTCTGAGAAATTTTTAGCCTATGATGTGATTAAGAACGATATTAGAGAAATTCAGTAGTTAATGATGTTCATATTATTCTCTTTCATTCCTTCTAAAACTTAAAAAATATACTCTTTCGCTGATGAAAAATCTCGATTTCTTCCGGAATAATCTTTGTAATCATAGACAAAATATCCTAAATAGTTGTACAATAGAATGAAATTATTTATATTTATCTCTGTTGTAGAAATGTAAACATAAACATTTGTGCTGAAAAATTTATACCTCGGCAGACTTAGTTCCATAATCTCCATTTATAAAAAAAATCTTTTTGTTTAAATGGAAGAGTATAATGCCAACTGTTACAAGTGTTATAATAGAGGAGAAATTATTGATAAAAGATATTTAATTTGTAGAGATTGTAATTTAATTTTGTATGAAAGACCTAAACCTAAGAAATTTCGAAATAAACTAACACATTTGAATAATCCGCTTACAAAATTGCAATATGGAGGTAAAAAACAAACACAATTTGTTACAGAATTTAGAAAACAGAATAAAAATTTTTACTTATCTCTTGGAACCGTTGAAAAAATTATTTTCCTTTTCAAAGAATACATTAGGTTTGTAGGTATCGATACACACGTTTATTATGAAAAGATATTACCTGTATTTTTTTATTATCTAGATGTAGAATTTGTTTATGATTTTGAACCAGAAATCCTCGATGATTTTATAGTACATTTGGAGAAATTAAACGAAGAACCTCGTGAAAAGAATGCGGTTTTACGCACATTCTCCCCGACTTCTCGAGTGAAGGTTAGCGAATTTCATTTTTTCCGTCTTTGAATTTTTTCTATTTAAATGGAGTTCTTGAAAGAGTTAAATGATATTGGTGAATGCAAGTTTAAAGAGTATAAGAAGTTGAATGAATTAGAAGAAAAAAAGAAGTACAAAATCATGAATTTGGAGAAAATGAAAGATAAATTCGGGTTTACAATAATTGCCGAGTTGGAAAGATTATAAAGTACACTTACCGAACAGACTTTTGACTGTTTTGGATGAAAAAAAGATTAAAGAATTGAATAAACATGATAAATTACACTTGGTTGTTACTGGAAAGAAGACTATTAAAGATAAAGACTGTGTTACTTTCAATTTTGTAGAATAAGGATTTTATTTCGTGGCTTGATCAATATACTTCCAACTCCTCGGGGCTCCAACCGCCATGTAAACGCTTGAATTTTTCAAGAATTAGATTTTCTCTTTCTTCTTTAGAATCACAAGGAATATTACGAACATTAATGTGTTTCATTTCATCCAAAATGTCATCAAAAACGAAAAGCAAGAATTCTTTGTTTTGTTTAATGAATTTTATTGATAAATCTTGATATTGACAAAGAGTCTCTAGTAATGCTGTATAATTCCTACATCCTCTTTCATAAACACTTCTGTAGCTCCAATCCTTCATAGTTTTGATCAAATTATGGTGGATAAAGTTATAATAGTGCCCAAAAAACTCCATACAAAATTGCTTAAAATATTCTGTTTGCTGTTTTTCTTTTAACCTTTGTCCAAGATCTTTTGAAATTAATTCATACATGTCCGCTAGAGCTATCCGTGTTGAAATATATTTGGAATCCAAGTCCTTTAAATTTAATGCTGATATCAATTGTAGTTTGCAATATTCTGGTAACTCTTTGAACTCTTTACAATTTTCCCCCCTGGCAACTTCTTGAAATGCTAGAAACTGAAGAGAGCTTGGTGAGTTCATGTTTGCTATTTAGTAGAAAAGTTTTTTTATTAAAGTATGTTTTTAGTAAAAATGTTTTAAATTGATTAAATTTTATTAAGATTTCGAAGATTTTTCCTTTATTCGTAGCAGATTTGACAACATTTTACAAAGCACAGCTCAAGAAAGTAGAAGCTCAGATTCGGTTAATTTTTCATTCCTCAGGAGTAGATAGTAATGTACCGATCGCTTTTGGAGACGAACGACTGTAGATTCGGTTAATTTTTCATTGAGATTTGCTGTGTTATTTCTCAGCTTCCTTTATGGTACATTGAACAGTATTTTACATTGCTTTTCGGTCGGCTCCGAAAGTGCGCTATGACCGCCATATTATTATCTACTGATATCTTATACGTAATAGGCGTATATTTTTTAACCTGTATCAAAACGTTTTAAGGCGTTTACGAAAGCAATTACAAATAAATATTTACAAACGGTATATAGGTTATTATTTACTAGTTCACAACAATAGACTTATTTTCAATAAATTCGAAAAGTAGTTTATTTATATCGCAATTTTTACTTTGAGCAACGGTGCATTTTATACACGAATTATAAAATGTGTATTCGTAACTCACTGAAATAAATTACTGGCATTGGGAAATCACTAGCTTGAATAGAGAAAAATGTAAGCTGAATCAAGAAATCATTCTCTTTAACCGAGAATAAATCGCTTGGGTAAAGAATTTACTCGCTTAACCACAGAAGCAACTCAATAAACTCCATATAACTCATGTATATTTCATAAAGAAGAAGATTTATATTTTTACCAGTAATTCTTGGCATTTATTTGTTACCAATTAATTTTAATTTAGTATTTAAGGTCAATATATTTATTGAATATATTTATTATTTATTTATTTAAAGAAGGAATAATAAACAATCCTTATCTTATTTAGGGAGGTTTTATTTTACATTTTTCTTTCAAGATTATTATTTTCATGTAAGCAAGTCTATGATTATAAAATTGTATAAAACTTGCTGTTACTCGTGGCTTTGCACTGTAGTATTTATTATAGAAGTGTATATGGTAAAGAAATATAAAATTTGAGCAAATATATACTGGTTAGTTTTAGATTTTTTAAGTATACAAGCATTCATTTCTGCTTCAATTATATTATATTTCTGACGCCACAGTTTTGTTTACAAATGTTAACACCCCGATCAAGAAAAATTATACAAAGGTCTCAGAAACCTACGTCGGTTAAAGCGTTTACTTTCAGGCCATCTAATTTAATTATGGCTGAGATACTTCAAGTGCCATAATTTGAATTATTTACTTTGTTGTCCAGATAAAGAAAATGTACATACATAGGGCAGAAAAGCCATATCAATGACCTTTTTATGGGCGTAGGTCTAACAATGTCTATACCGTCTGTTCCGTCTTCCAGTCTCGTTTTTACGTTTCCATAGTTTAGTTTTTACCCCTGAAAAATGTATCCCTATGTTTTTTACTCTGATTAAGAAACTATACATATTGGTAAGCTTAAAATTACTAATTTTGTTTAAAAGTATCTACTTCCATTTGTTGTGTTCTAAAAATAATAAGGGGAAGAGTGGATGATCATTGAAAATAAACTTTAAACATTTAAACAATATTAATTTATAAACATTTGTTTATGGTAAAGGTTTTCTTGTTTTTGTTGGACTACAGTGTAAAAATGAATGGTTGTTTATAGCATTCAGTACTTTTGTCCATCGCTATGTTTTTGCTTAAGTAACATTAATAACTGTATACATATTATCAAGGAAGCCATTTAATTACGAATAACTTAATTGCACACATTCAAAGCTTTGGATGTTATAATAGCGTTTCAGTATTATTTCCGATGCATTAATGGTTGCTATAATATTATTTACGATGCGTTTTAATTCGTAATTCGTTAAATCTGTAGTAAAAAAGTAGATAGTAATATCATATTTTCAACCTGAATTACTCAACTGATGAAGGACTGTATGTTTAATATTTTCTTAAATTGAAATTCCATGAACGTTTTTTGCCTCTTTGGTTAACTTGAGCTGAAAGAATAAACAGCTGTTTATTGTCGATCGAATTTGTAAAGATTTTCGTATATATCATTATTGTGTTAAATTAAAAATACCGCGTGTAAATTGTTATCTTTATTAAAACATTCCTCGTAGTGCAATGAATATATAAACAATTGACCAATAGGCCAATCTGTACTTTATAATGACGAATTGATAAATGTTCACTGATTAATATTTATATAACATGCCGCCAAAATTAAAATCCTCATACTCCTTAGTAAAGGCATTTATGATGTAATATGATTGAGTACTGTGATATTTTCGAAACGGAAGTAGGCGTAAATCTGGTAGATATTATTTAAGTGTCAATGGCTAAGATCTTTTTTTATGCAAAAATATTATATTTCAAACGTCACAGTTGACTTTGCCTTGTCAACCTGATCAAAAAAAATACAAAAGACACAGGACTCGGAAAATCAACATTGGTAAAAATGCGTATACTTCTAGGCCTTGTCATATACTCTCGTTCTAAAATAGTTCTAGTATAGCTGAGTTTTCATTGTTATAGCAATGAAGAAACATATAATTTGTACGTAAAACTGAAAATCCTATCGCAGCCTAAGGGGAAATTCTATCTACTTCCAATCTACTTTCGGTATAATGGAGAAATCATTTTTAACAATATGCATTATTTTATAATAATCTTTTGTACGATTTTGCGTTATAGAAGTCTTGTTGTTTTTCGGATTTTAGTCTGGGTAGAATGGATCGTTGAGGCAGGTTAGTGTTCACAGTTTTCCCCTAAGCTACTGTTAAAATGCTGTATCACAGTGTCAAAGAAGCCCACCTGTTCGAAATATCAGATACTTTGTAACCATTTGAAGGAGAAGTGCCTATTTGAAGAATAAAAATCTACTTTTTCCTTAAATATCTGTTTTATAAGGTAATGTAGGTAAAATTATATTGATTAGAACATTTATACTTCATGTTTAGTGTAACTTTTTAGATTATGATGATACAATACTGATTTTACTTAGTTACCACGCGAGATATATTTACAAACATATGTGTAAGTTTAAAATTTGAAGAAACAATTACAATAAATGGAATTGTGTAAATAATTATATTTTTTTGCAAATTAAATATGAAACAGTGTTACCAGTCGTAGTTTTACGGCCGTAGCCATTATTCGTTTAGTGAGGAATAATTGAGCAAATGATAAATTAATAATTATTCGTAACTCAATGTAAAACTGGTTGATTGTCCCCGATATTTGTAATGAGATAATTGAAAGTGCAGAGGTTTACGTTTACAATTTATTTATACTCTGATAATTTTTAATATTGCTATAGAAGAATTTATACGATTATCTCTTGTTTTTATTGTTCTAATAATTCAGCAAAGAGTCGATGAATATAATGCTTACAACTTATAGCGTTTGCCTCAAATCCTTGGAACAGTGCGGTGGTACGATTGATCAGTCCTCAAAAGGTCTTTTTTCTTTGCTAAGAGAAATATAACCAACACGGAGTAACGTAGTTCCGCTTAGTCCGCTCTTGAACTGTTCATTTTTTGTCTTAAAAATTTGAAATAAAGTTCTTGAAGGAATAGTTTCATGAAAAATTTAAAATCCACAAATTAAATCTGTATCTACATATTTTACAACATAGTAAATATAGTAAAATAATATTTAGTTTAAGACCAGTGTTTAAGTAATAATAGTTCCTATAAAATGATTATGTGTGCATTGGGATAGTTAGGCTGCATGTGTTAATACGTAACATATTAGGATCTTTAATTCCTGAATTAAGTTTCTTTACATTTTTGTTATTATACATGTTATCGTTAATGTCAGGGTTACCTATAAGACCATTTTGAAAATTTCACTAGCGCTCAGCTACATCCCATGAAGTGACATTACTATTATTGAAATTGAGCTTAATTTTCAATATCGAGTCTATATGTTAGTTGGCTTTTGAGACATCTTGTAGCCGTGCGAACAGACCGACAGAACATATCTTTCCAGCGCTTTTCGTGATTTATCTATCAACCACTGACAACCAACGTCACGCAGAAACTGGATGGTGGCAAAACTGAAAATAGGAGTGGATTATTTAGCCCAATTACAAATAAACAATCAGGTGTTCTTAAATTTTGTAATTTCTGTTATTGTTTCCTTTTATCTGGTGTACTAAATACCAAAACACTTTTTTATTTCGAATAGTGATTTGTTCTAATTTATATGCACAAAACATTCTATTAAAATTAATGAGTTTATAAATTTACAAAGTGGATCGTATTATATTTTATAATACGATCAAATTCTTATTTATAATTTGATGTAGGACGGTTACAAATTAGTTGCTATCATGTTTAGTCAGTATTTTATTTATGGATTTACTTACATACACGTAATGCATTATCTTATATACATGTAAGCTAATAATCACCAATAGGCATACTACACTGCGTTAAACAATTATGTTATTATATCACTCTGTATGTCTATTTATCCGCGCGATATCTATAAAATGAACTGACCTATGCAAAAGCTTTGTATTAAAAACCCATTATTATGTATGCAACATTATCGTCGATGCTATCTTTTCGTATAAGTTATTTTCGCTTAATAAAACTCACAAGGTTCACGAAACATTTTCTTAAAAAAATGAAACCAACACACAACATAGGTGAAAATCATACTACACGCAACGACATTTTTTGCAAAATTTATATATTAACATAAAATAAAATAGATACCGGTACTGTAAAATTCATTGAACACGAAAGTTATTTCTATAATAAGAATATATTTGTCCTAACGGAAACTAGGTAGCCTTTATAAAATGTATAAATGCACAAAAGATAAATTGCTAAATCGCACGATCATGAACTGGTTTAAAAATTACAAACGTAATAGTTATTGAAATAGCGAATATCATAAACGTTCAATGATGCAATATACAAACTCCGCATTATATAGCCTACGTAAAACAGAAACTCACGTTACCCAAGACGTCTGAAATTCTTCTTATAAAAATTTCACGTTGACTTTGTCCGTCTGTTTTTACCCCCATATTCTTTTGTTGGAGTATACTTGGGCATTTCTGATTCTGATCTTTTCTGTGATGTCTATGACACAGTTATAGTACAGCTATAACATATTACGATAAGTACCTCTCACATAGTGCTTTCATTATATTAGTTCTAGCAGTTACCCGTGCCTTCAGTTAACAAAACTATTACAATTTAATTTGTAAACTCGAACTTGTTAAACAGAATGTTGTCTACATATCATTACGATTGTCTGTATTGTAACATTAATGAAAATTGGCCAACAATATTCAAAGT